>NW_027526153.1:132204-161339 GCF_052094955.1 Ictidomys tridecemlineatus
GAGCAGATTTTGGAGATTGGGGTGCACAAGGACTGTTGCAGCGAGCAGAGATTGGAGACTGGGGTGCAGAGGGATCTTTCCAGAGAGCAGAGGTTGGAAAGCGGAGTGCAAAAGGACTGTTACCGAGAGCATAGATTCAAGACTGGGGTGCAGAAGGAGTGTTGCAGAGCAGATTATGGAGACTAGGGTGTAGAAGGACTGTTCCACAGAGCAGAGGTTGGAGACTGGGGTGCAGAAGGACTGTTGCAGAGATCAGAGGATGGAGACTGGGTTGGAGAAGGACTGTCGTAGAGAGCAGATGTTGGAGACGGGTGCAGAACGAATGTTGCAGAGAGCAGTATTTGGAGACTGGGGTGCATATGGACTATTGCAGACAGCAGAGGTTGCAGACAGAAGTGCAGAAGGACTGATACAGACAGCAGAGTTTCGAGAATGTGGTGCAGAAGGACTCATACAGAAAGCAGAGGTTGGAGAATGTGGTGCAGAAGGACCCTTAAAGAGAACAGAGGTTGGAGACTGCGGGACAGAAGGACTGTTATAGCAAGCAGAGGTTTGAGACTGGGGTGCAGAATAACTGTTTCAGAGATCAGAGTTTGGAGACTTCGGTGCAGAAGGACCATTGCAGAAAGCAGAGGTTGAAGACTGGGTTTCAGAAGGATCTTACAGAGAGCAGAGTTTGCACACTGAGGTGCAGAACGACTGTTGCAGAGAGCAGAGGTTGGAGATTGGGGCACAGAAGGACTTTTGGAGAGAACAGAGGTTGGAGTTTGAGGTGCCAGAGGACTGTTACAGAGAGCAGTGGTCGGAGACTGGGGAGCAGAATGACTGATACATAACGCAGAGTTTGGAGACTCGGTGCGCAAGGACCGTTACAGAGAGCAGAGGTTGGAGACTGCAGTACAGAAGGACTGTTACAGAGAGCAGAGGTTGGAGACAGGTGTGCAAAATTATCTTACAGAGAGCATAGGTTGGAGACTGGGGTGCAGAAGGAATGTTGCAGAGCAGATCATGGAGACAAGGGTGTAGAAGGACTGTTACACTGAGCAGAGGTTGTAGACTGGGGTGCAGAAGCATCATACAGAGAGCAGAGTTTGGAGACTGAGGTGCAGAAGAACTGTTGCAGAGAGCAGAGATTGGAGACTGGGGTGCAGAAGGACTGATACAGAGGGCATAGTTGGGAGACTGGTGTGCAGAAGCATCTTACAGTGAGCGAAGTATGGAGCCTGAGGTGCAGAATGACTGTTGCAGATAGCAGAGGTTGGAGACTGGGGTGCAGAAGGACTGTTAAAGAGAGCAGAGTTTGGAGACTTGGGTGCAGAAGGCCTGTTACAGAGAGAAGAGGTGGGAGACTGGAGTGCAGAAGGCCTCTGACAGAGAGCAGAGATTAGAAACTGAGGTGCAGAATAACAGTTGCAGAGAACAGAAGTTGGAGACTGGGGTGCATAAGGACCGTTGCTGAGAGAAGAGGTTGGAGACTGATGTGCAGAAGGACTTTTACAGAGAGCACAGGTAGGAAACTGGGGTGCAAAATGAATGTTGCAGAGAGCAGAGGCTGAAGACTGGTGTGGAGGAGGACTGTTACAGAAAGCAGAGGTTAGAGACTAAGGTGCAGAAAGACTGTTATAGAGAGCAGAGTTTGGAGAGTGGGTTCAGAAGGACTTATTGAGAAAGCAGATGTTGAAGACTGGAGTGCAGAAAAACGAATAAAGAGAGCAGAGGTTGGAGACACCTCTACAGAAGGACTGCTACAGAGTGCAGAGGTTGGAAAATAGAGTGCAGAAGAACTGTTGCAGAGAATAGATGTTGGAGACTGGGGTGCAGAATCACCTTTGCAGAGAGCAGAGTTTGGAGACTGAGGTGCAGAATTATTGTTACAGAGAGCAGAGTTTGGAGATGGGGTTCAGAAAGACTGTTTCAGTGAGCAGAGTTTGCAAACTGGGTTTCAGAAGGGTCTCACAGAAAGAAGAGGTTGGAGACTGATATACAGAAGGACTGTTACAGCGAGCAGAGTTAGGAGACTGGGATGCAGAGGGATTGTTTCAGAGAGCAGAGTTTTCAGACTGAGGTACAAAAGAACTGTTACAGAGAGCAGATGTTGGAGACTGGGTGAACAAGGACTGTTGTACCAAGCACAGTTTGGAGACAGGGTGCTGACGGATCGTTGCAGAGAGGAGAGGCTGAAGACTGGGGTGCAGAAAGACTGATAAAGACAAAAGAGGTTGGAGACTGGGGTGCAGAAGGCCTATTACAGAGAGCAGAGTTTGGAGACTGGTGTGCAGAAGGACTATTAAAGAGAGCAGAGTTTGGAGACTGGGTTGCAGAAGGATCTTACAAAGATCAACGTTTGGAGACTGAGGTGCAGAAGCACTGTTGCAGAGTAGAGTTTGGAGACCGAGGTGCAGAAGGACCATTGCAGAGAGCAGAGCTTGGAGACTGAGGTGCAGAATGATTGATATAGAGAGCAGAGGTTGGAGACTGGGGTGCAGAAAGACTCTTGCAGAGAGCAGTTGTTGGAGACTGGAATGCAGAAGGATCATTGCAGAGAGAAGAGGTTTGAGACTGCGGTTTAGAAGGACTGTTGCAGAAAACAGAGGTTGGAGACTGAGGTGCCGAAGGATCGTTGCAGAGAGAAGAGGTTGGAGACTGGGGTGCAGAAGGCCTGTTGCAGAGAGCAGAGGTTGGAGACTTGGGTGCAAAAGGATTGTTACAGACAGCACAGTTTAGAGACTGGGGTTTAGAAGGATTGTTGCAGACAGCAGAGATTTCAGACTGAGGCTTAGAAGGACTGTTACAGAGAGCAGAGTTTGGAATCTTAGGTGCAGAAGGACTGTTACAGAAAGCAGAGGTTGGCAATTGCGGTGAAGAAGGACAGTTATACAGAGAAGAGGTTGGAGAGTGGATTACAGAAGGACTGTTAGAAAGAGCAGATTTTGGAGACTTTGGTGCAGAAGGACCGTTGTAGATTGCAGATGTTGGAGACTAGGGTGCAGAAGGGCTGTTACAGAGAGCAGACATTTGAGTCTGAGGTGCAGAAGGATTGTTACAGAGAGCAGAGGTTCGAGATTGTGATGCAGAAAGCCTGTTACAAAGAGCAGAGTTTGAAGGCTGAGGTTCAGAAGGACTGTTAAAGAGAGCAGAGGTTGGAAACTGGGGTGCAGTTGATCATTGCAGAGAGCAGAGGTTGAAAACTGAGGTGCAGAAGGATCGTTGCAGAGAGCAGAGGTTGGAGACTGGTGCGTAGAAGAATTTTTGCAGAGAGCATAGTTTGGAGGCTGAGGTGCAGAAGGACTGTTGCAGATAGAAGAGGATGGAGACTGAGGTGCAGAAGGACTTTTACATAGAGAAAAGGTTTTAGACTTGGGTGCAGAATAACTGATACGGAAAGTAGAGTTTGGAGACTCAGGTGCAGAAGGACTGTTACAGATATCAGAGTTTGTAGCCTGGTGTGCAGAAGGACTGCTGCTGCAGAGAACAGAGGTTGGATACTGGGGTGCAGAAGGGCCGTTGCAGAGAGATGAGGTTGGAGACTGTAACAGAGAGCAAAGTATGGAGAACGGGGTGCAGAAGGATATTACAGAGAGCAGACGTTAGAGACTGGGATGCAGAAGGACTTTTGCAGAGAGCAGAGTTTAAAGAATGGGGTGGAGAAGGCCTGATACAGAGAGCAGAGTTTTGAGACTGGGTTGAAGAAGACCTGTTACCTGGTGTTAGAGACTGGGGTGCAGAAGGATTGTTACAGATAGCACAGTTTGGAGACTGTTGTTTAGAAGGATTGTTCCAGAGAGCAGAAGTTTCAGACTGAGGCTTAGAAGAACTCTTACAGAGAGGAGAGGTTGGAAATTGGGGTGCAGAAGGAGCGTTATAGAGAGAAGAGGTTGGAGACTGGGGTGCAGAAGGACCATTGCAAAGAGCAGATATGGAGACTGGGGTGCAGTAGGACTGTTAGAGAGAGAAGACGTTGGAGACAGAGGTGCAGAAGGATTGTTACAGAGAGCAGAGATTGGAGACTGGGGTGCAAAAAAACAATTACAGAGAGCAAAGAATTAGGACTGAGGTGCAGAAGAAATGTTGCAGAGAGCAGAGGTTGGAGACTGAGGTGTAGAAAGATCGGTGCAGAATGAAAAGTTTGGAGACTGGGGTGCAGAAGGACTGTTACAGATAGCAGAGTTTGTAGCCTGGTGTGCAGAAGGACTGCTGCAGAGAACACAGGTTGGATACTGGGGTGCAGAAGGTCTGTTGCAGAGGGATGAGGTTGGAGAATGAGGTGCAGATTGACTGTTACAGAGAGCAAATTTTGGAAAACTGGGTGCAGAAGGATCTTACAGAGAACAGAGGGTGGAGACTGGGGTGCAGAAGGACTGTTGCAGAGAGCAGAGGTTGGAGACTTAGGTGCAGAAGAATCGTTGCAGAGGGAAGAGGTTGGAGACTGGGATGTAGAAGGCCTGTTACAGAGAGCAGACTTTTCAGACTGAATTGCAGAAGACCTGTTACAGGGAGCAGATTTTTGAGACTGGGGTGCAGAATGATTGTTACAGATAGCACAGTTTGGAGACTGGGATTTAGAAGGATTGTTGTAGAGAGCAGAATTTTCAGACTGAGGCTTAGAAGGACTGTTACAGAGAGCAGAGGTTGGAGTCTCAGGTGCATTAGGACTGTTTCAGAAAGCAGAGGTTGGCAATTGGGGTGGGAAAGTATCGTTGCAGAGAGAAGAGGTTGGAGACTGCGGTACAGAAGGACTGTTACCGAAAGCAGACGTTGGAGACAGAGGTGCATAAGGATTGTTACAGAGAGCAGAGATTGAAGACTGGGGTGCAGAAGGACCATTAAAGAGAGCAAAGGATGGAGCCTTAGGTGCAGAAGGACTTTTACAGAGAGCAGAGGTTGGTGAGTGAAGTGCAGAAGGATCGTTGTAGAGAGAAGGCGTTTGAGACTGGGGTGCAGAAGGACTGTTACAGAAAGCAGAGGTTTGCAATTTGGGAGCTGATGGATCGTTCCAAAGAGAAGAGGTTGGAGACTGCAATACAAAATGTCTTTTACAGAGAGCAAAGTTTGGAGACTGGGTAGAGGAAGAATCGTTTCAGAGAGCAGATGTTGGAGACTGGGGTCAGAAGGACTGTTGCAGAAAACAGACGTTGGAGACTGGAGTGCAGAAGGATCGTTGCAGAGAGCAGAGGTTGGACACTGAGTTGCAGAAGGATCGCTTCAGAGAGCAGAGTTTGGAGACCGGGGTGCAGTAGGATAGTTACAGAGAGCACAGTTTAAAGACTGGGGTGAAGAAGAGATGTTGCAGAGAGCAGAGGTTGGAGACTGGCGTGCAGAAGGACTGTTGCAGAGAGCAGAGGTTGGAGACTGGGGTGCAGAAGGACTGTTGCAGAGGGCAGAGGTTGGAGACTGGGGTGCAGAATAACCGATACAGAAAGTAGAGTTTGGAGACTGGGGTGCAGGAGGATTGTTACAGAGAGCAGAGTTTGTAGCATGGGGTGCAGAAGGACTGTTGCAGAGAACAGAGGTTGGATACTGGGGTGCAGAAGGGCCGTTGCAGAGGGATGAGTTTGGAGACTGAGGTGCAGAATTACTGTTACAGGGAGCAACGTTTGGAAAAAGGGGTGAAGAAGGATCTTACCGAGAGCAAGGTTTGGAGACTGGGGTGCAGAAGGACTGTTGCAGGGAGAAGAGGTTGGAGAATGGGGTGCAGAAGACCTTTTACGAAGATCAGATTTTGGAGACTGGGGTACATAAAAATTGTTACAGATAGCACAGTTTGGAGACTGGGGTTTGGAAGGAATGTTGCAAATATCAGTGATTTCAGACTGAGGCTTAGAAGGTCTGTTACAGAGAGCAGAGGTTGGAGTCTGAGGTGCAGAAGAACTGTTTCAGAAAGCAGAGGTTGGCAATTAGGGTGCAGAAGGGCTGTTATAGAGAGTAGAGGTTGGAGACTTCGGTACAGAAGGACTGTTTCAGAGAGCAGATTTTGGAGACTGGGGTGCAGAAGGACTGTTACAGAGAGCAGACGTTTTACACAGAGGTGCAGATGGATTGTTACAGAGAGCAGAGATTGGATACTGGGGTTCAGAAGGACCATTACAGAGAGCAAAGAATGGAGACCGAGGTGCAGAAAGACTTTTACAGAGAGCAGAGGTAGGAGACTGAGGTGCAGAAATATCGTTGCAGAGAAAAGAGTTTGGAGACTGGGGTTTAGAAGGACTGTTACAGAAAGCAGAGGTTGGCAATTGGGGAAGAGATGGACCATTACAAAGAGAAGAGGTTGGAGACTGTGAAACAAAAGGACTTTTACAGAGAACAAAGTTTGGAGATTGGGTAGAAGGAGGATCATTGCAGAGAGCAGATGTTGGAATCTGGGGTGCAGAAGGACTGTTACAGAGAGCACAGGTTGGAGACTGGGGTGCAGAAGAAATACAGCAGAGAGCAGAGTTTGGAGACCTGGTTGCAGAAGGACTGATATGGAGAGAAGAGGTTGGAGACTGTGGTGAAGAAGGATCTTACAGAGAGTAGAGGTTGGAGACTGGGGTGCAGAAGGACTTTTGCAGAGAGCAGAGGTTGGAGACTGGGGCGCAGAAGGACTGTTACAGATAGCACAGTTTCGAGACTGGGTTGCAGAAGGATCTTACAGACAGCATATTGGAGACAGAGGTGCAGAAGAAGTGTTACAAGAGCAGAGGTTTAAGACTTGGGTGCTGAAGGTTTTTTTTGCAGAGAGCAGCGTTTTCAGACTGAGGTGCAGAAGTACTGTTGCAGAGAGCAGATGTTGGATCCTGAGTTGCAGAAGGATCATTGCAGAGTGCAGAGGTTGGAGACTTGGGTGCAGAAGGCCTATTAAAGAGAGCAGAGTTATAAGACTTTGGTGCAGAAGGCCTTTTACAGAGAGCAGAGTATGGAGATCGGGGTGCAGAAGGACTGTTAAAGAGAGAAGAGTTTGGAGAATTGTTTGCAGAAGGATCTTACAGAGAGCAATGTTTGGAGACTGAGGAACAGAAGGAACGTTGTAGAGAGCAGAGGTTGGAGGCTGATGTCCAGACGAATTGTTTCAGACATCACAGGTTAGAGACTGGAGTGCAGAAGGAGTGTTACAGAGAGCAGAGTTTGGAGTTTGGGGTGCAGAAGAACTGTTACCGAGAGCAGAGGGTGGAGACTGGGGTGCAGAGGACTGTTGCAGAGTGCAGAGTTTGGAGACTGAGGTGCAGAAGAACTGTTACATAGAGCAGAGTTTGGAGACTGGGGTGCAGAAAGACTAATACAGAAAGTACAGGTTGGAGACTGAGGTGTAGAAGGACCGTTACAGAGAGCAGAATTTGGAGACTGCTGTACAGAAGGACTGTTACAGGGAGCAGAGTTTGGAGACTGGGGTTCTAAAGGATCATTGCAGAGAGCAGATGTTGTAGACTGGTGTGCAGAAGTATCTTACAGAGAGCATAGTTTGGAGACTGAGCTGCATAAGTACTGTTACAGAGACCAGTGGTTGAAGACTGGGGTGCAGAATGATCGTTGCAGAGAGCAGAGGTTGGAGACTGAGGTGTGGAATGATCATTGAGGAGAGAAGACGTTGGAGACTATGGTGGAGAACAATACTTACAGAGAGCACAGGTTGGAGACTGGGGTGCAGAAGAAATATCGCAGAGAGTAGAGATTGGAGACTAGGTTGCAGAAGGACTGTTACAGAGAGCAGAGGTTGTAGATTGAGGTGCAGAAGGACCGATGGAGAGAGCTGAAGTTGGAAATTTAGGTGCCTAAGATTGTTACAGAGAGCAGAGGTTGGATACTGGGGTGCATAAAGACTGTTACAGAGAGCAGAGGTTTGAGACTGAGGTGCAGAAGAATCCTACAGAGAGCAGAGGTTAGAGACTGGGGTGCAGAATAACTGTTGCAGAGAGTAGAGGTTGGAATCTGAGGTGCAGAATGATCGTTGCAGAGAGAAGAGGTTGAAGACTGGAGTGCAGAAGGCCTGTTACAGAGAGCAGAGTTTGGAAACTGGAGTGCAGAAGGCGTTTTACAGAGAGCAGAGTTTGGAGACTGGGGTGAAGAAAGACTGTTACAGATAGCACATTTCGGAGACTGGGGTACAAAAGGATCGTTGCAGAGAGCATAGGTTTCAGACTGAGGTGCAGAAGCACTATTATAGAAAGAAGAGGTTGGCAATTGGGGTGCAGAAGGAACGTTACAGAGAGAAGAGGTTGGAGACTGCGGTACAGAAGGACTGTTACAGAAAGGAGAGTTTGGAGACTGGGGTGCATAATGACCATTTCAGAGAGCAGAGGTTGGAGCCTGAGGAGAAGAAGGATCATTGCAGAGAGCAGATGTTGGATATTGGGATGCAGAAGGATTCTTACAGAGAGCAGAGGATGGAGACTGGGTTTCATAAGGAGTGTTATAGAGAGCAGAGTTTGGATATTATGGTTCAGAAGAACTGTTAAAGAGAGCAGAGTTTTTAGACTGAGGTTCAGAAGTATTGTTACAGAGTGCAGAGGTTTGATTCGGGTGCAGCAGGACTGTAAAAGAGAGTAGAGCTTGGAAACTGGGGTGCAGAAGAACTGTTACAGAGAGCAGAGGTTGGAGACTGCAGTGCAGAAGGCCTGTTAAAGAGAGCACTGGTTGGAGACTGAGGTGCAGAAGAATCATTACAGAGAGAAGAGGTTGGATACTAAGGGGCAGAAGGACTGTTACAGAGACCAGAGGTTGGAAATTGAGTTGCAGAAAGATTTTTAGAGAGAGCAGAGGTTAGAGACTGAGGTGCAGAAGGACTGTTACAGAGAGCAGAGTTTGAAGACTGGGGTGCAGAAGCATCTTTCACAGAGCAGAGGTTGGAGACTGAGGTGCAGAAGGATCTTACAGAGAGCAGAGTTTGGATACTGTGGTGCAGAATGACAGTTACAGAGAGCCTAGGTTGGATACTGGGGTGCCGAAGAAATGTTGCAGAGAGCATAGATTTGAGACTGGGGTGCAGAAGGACTGTTACAGAGAGCAGAGGTTGGATTCTGGGTTGCAGAACAACTTATACACAAATCAGATTTGGAGACTGGGGTGAAGAAAAACCGTTACAGAGAGCAGAGTTTGGAGACTGAGGTATAGAAGGACTATTATAGAGAGCAGAGTTTGGAGACTGGGGTGCAGAAGGATTCTTACAGAGAGCAGAGGATGGAGACTGGGTTGCATAAGGAGTGTTATAGAGAGCAGAGTTTGGATATTCTGGTTCAGAAGAACCTTTAAAGAGAGCAGAGTTTTGAGACTGGGATTCAGAAGGATTGTTACAGAGTGCAGAGGTTTAATTCGGGTGCAGCAGTACTGTAAAAGAGAGTGGAGCTTGGAAACTAGGGTGCAGAAGAACTGTTACAAAGAGCAGAGGTTGGAGACTGCAGTGCCGAAGGCCTGTTAAAGAAAGCACTAGTTGGAGACCTAGGTGCAGAAGGACCATTACAGAGAGAAGAGGTTGGATACTGAGGTACAGACGGACTGTTACAGAGACCAGAGTTTGGATATTGAGTTGCAGAAAGATTTTTAGAGAGAGCAGAGGTTAGAGACTGAGGTGCAGAAGGACTGATACAGAGAGCAGAGTTCGAAGACTGGGGTGCAGAAGTATCGTTTCAGAGAGCAGAGGTTGGAGACTAACGTGCACAAGGATCTTACAGAGAGCAGAGTTTGGATACTGGGGTGCAGAAGAACAGTTAGAGAGAGCATAGGTTGGATACTGGGGTGCAGAAAAAATGTTTCAGAGAGCATAGATTTGAGACTGGGGTGCAGAAGGACTGTTACAGAGAGCAGAGATTGGAGACTGAGGTGCAGAATGACTGTTACAGAGAGCAGAGGTTTGATTCTGGGTTGCAGAACGACTTATACACAAAGCAGAGTTTGGAGACTGGGGTGTGGAAGGACCATTACAGAGAGCAGAGTTTTGAGACTGAGGTATAGAAGTACTGTTACAAAGAGCAGAGGTTGGAGATTGGGGTGCAGAAGGACTGTTGCAGAGAACAGAGGTTGGAGACTGGGGTTCAGAAGAACCGTTGCAGAGAGCAGAGTTTTGAGACTTAGGTGCAGGAGGTTTGTTACAGAGAGCAGAGGTTGGATACTAGTGTGCAGAAGGACTGTTGCAGAGAGCAGAGGTTGAGACTGAGGTGCAGAATGATCGTTTCAGAGAGAAGAGGTTGTAGACTGGGGTGAAGAAGGCCTGTTACAGAGAGCAGAGGTTGGAGCCTGGGGTGCTGAAGGCCTATTACAGAGAGAAGAGTTTGGAGACTGGGGTTCAGAAGGACTGTCACAGATAGCACAGTTTGTAGACTGGTGTGCAGAAGGATATTATAGAGAGCAGAGTTTGGAGACTGAGGTGCAGAAGGACTGTTACAGAGATCAGAGTTTGTAGACTTGGTTGCAGAATGATTGTTGCAGAGAGCAGGGTTTTCAGACTTAGGAGCAGAAGGACTGTTGCAGAGAGCAGATGTTCTAGAGTGGGGTGCAGAAGGACTCTTTCAGAGAGCAGAACATGGAGACTGGGGTGCAGAAGGATTCTTTCAGGGAGCAGAGGTTGGAGACTGGGGTTCAGAAGCCCTGATATCACAGTTTGGAGACTGGTGTGCAGAAGGATATTATAGAGAGCAGAGTTTGGAGACTGAGGTGCAGAAGGACTGTTACAGAGAGCAGAGATTGGAGACTGGGTTGCAGAATGATTGTTGCAGAGAGCAGAGTTTTCAGACATAGGTGCAGAAGGACTGTTGCAGAGAGCAGATGTTCTAGAGTGGGGTGCAGAAGGACTCTTTCAGAGAGCAGAACTTGGAGAAGAGGGTGCAGAAGTTTTCTTGCAGGGAGCAGAGTTTGGAGACTGGGGTGCATAAGGCCTGTTACAGATATCACAGTTTGGAGACTGGTGTGCAGAAGGATATTATAGAGAGAAGAGTTTGGAGACTGAGGTTTAGAAGGACTGTTACAGAGAGCAGAGGTTGGAGACTGGGGTGCAGAATGATTATTGCAGAGAGCAGAGTTTTCAGACTGAGGTGCAGAAGGACTGTTGCAGAGAGCAGATGATCGAGACTGGGGTGCAGAAAGAGTGTTCCAGAGAGCAGAACTTGGAGACTGGGATGGAGAAGGATTGTTGCAGCAGCAGAGGTTGTAGAGTGGTGTGCAGAAGGACTGTTATAGAGAGAAGAGGTTTTAGACTGGGGTGCAGAGAACCTTGTACAGAGAGCAGAGCTTTGACACTTTGGTGCTGAATGATTGCTGATAGCTGGTGAGCCTCCTTCTGGACACCTTCTTTTCCGCACAGTCTATCAGGCTCTCTCTCCTCACCCTGCTCTCTTTTGGCTTTATGAGCACTTGTGACTTCCACAGTCACTCTAAGCCATGACTCCCAGGCCTATCTCCTGGGAACCTGTCCCGCTGCCTCCTGGAATCTCCTTGGGGAGACCCCACAGGTACCCAGACTCCAGGCCCAACTTCCTTTCCTTTTTTTCTCTCCCCAGACAGGCTCGTTCTCATTTTCTTTATGTTTTAATGAGTGATCCCACTGCCACTCAGCTACCACACAGACCAGGTGCCCTCTTGTGTCCTCGTCACCAGGATTTCAAAGTGCTCCACCCAGGGCTCCTCTTCAGAGCTTTTCCCCAAGCTCCAAATGTCACATCTTCAGTTACCAGATATTTTTTTTTTTAAATCTTGTTTTGGAACCCAATTAGTCTCCCAGACGACATGAAGGTATTCTAACCAAAGCACATGGACTGTAGAGACTATTATGGCTTAGAAATAAGGTATCCCCCCACCAAAAGCTCAGGGTCAGCCACAGTAGCAGTGTTCAGAGGTGAAATGATTAGACTGTGAGACTTGTGACCTAATATGTGGATCCATCCATTTTGTGTGTAATTATCTGAAAGGCCCACTGTACTGAGAGGAGTGTGGGCAGGTGGAATGTGGCCGGGGACATGCTCTAGGGAATCACATTTTGGCCCCTGGGAACTTTCTCCTCCTGTCCCCTCCCAAGCCTTAATGTTCTGGATGCCATTAGCTAGGGACGCTTCCCCCATTGTTCCCTTCCACCTCGGTGTCCCACCTCATCTCAGGCCGGCAGCAATGGGTCAGCTGGCCCCAGACCAAACCTCTAAGCCAGGAGGCCAGAGTGCATCTCCCCCTCCAGGTTGTTCTGGTCAGGCCTGTGGTAACTGTGGCAACCGTGGACTGACCCAGGAAGTAGGTGTTATGAGTGGATTGGACCCACTACCGTTTCCTAAATCCACAGATTCTGTCATTTTCAGAGCTCAAGCCATTTCATTCTGGATCGCCTCTTTCCACCCTGCCCTCACCTAGAATGTGGTCTACTATTGATTATTGAGATTCTCCAGCCGTCCTGGTCCTGCCCATTTGAACACCACATCTAGCTCCTAGGCAGCCAGACCCATGGACCTCCTGCTGCCCACTGAGGAGAGAAGAGAGATTTTCTGAAGACCCTGTTAGAAGTCCACTCTTATTTTTGTTAAAGACCACACTCAGAGGGCATGTTTCAGGCAGTCCTTCACATGCGTCTTTGAAAAATCAGACTCACAATGATTTTTGTGATTCTCTTCCAGGCTCCAATAACCACCGCTCTACTCCCTACTTCTCTGAGATCAACTTTTTAGCTTCCAAAAAGAAGTGAAAAACTTCTATTTCTATTTATGTGTCTGGCTTATTTCACTTAATATAATGTCTCCCATGAGCTAGTTTTAAATAGAAACTGCACAACAAATTCTTTTATGTCAGATTTAAATTTTATTCTGAAGAGATAATTCAAAATGGTCACATATGTTTATGTAGGAAAATGTTCATTAAAATATTTATAGGACTGGAGATGATCTGAAGGTTTAGCCAAAGGGGAGAGATTAAGTTTATTTAAGAGAGATGTAAGTTTATTGATCATCTATTGAGAAGAAAAAGCATTTAACAAAATATACCACCCCTACCTGTCAAAACAGTAGAAACACTAGGGACAGAAGAAACTTTGTAAAAGCATTGTAAATGCTATCTATGCTAAACCCAAGGCAGCATCATTCTAAGTGGAGAAAGGTTGAAAGCATTCACTCTAAAAACTGGAAGAAGACAGGGTGCCCCCTCTTTCACCACTTCTATTCAACTTCATCCTTGAAATTGCCAGAGCCATTGGACAAGAGAAAGAAATTAAAGGTATACAAATAGGTCAAGAAGAATTCAAATCTCTTTTCTGATAGGATCATGTCATCTTCTTAAATTTTTTATTAGAGCATAATAGTTATACATAGAAGTTTGGTTGATTTGGAAAAGATCCTACGTGCATGGAATCTGATTTACTCCATTCAGTCCCCACCCCCCATCTCCCTCCCCTTCCCGCCCCCATTCTCCTTTCTCTACTGATCTTTCTTTGGGTCATTTATCTGTTAATTTCTGACTGGTGCTTTCTACATATACATACAGGTGCAGTCCCCTGTGGTAGACTTCCATGTGCACATAACATGATCTGCGTAAAGACCTTTCACATTCCCTCCCTTACCAAACCTCTCTGCCCTCTCATTCTCTTTCTACTCCACTGATCTTCTTTGTATACTTAAGATAGCCAGTCCAACCCCACTTCATCAACTTCTTTCCTCTATTTTGCTCTGGCCCTGATAATTTTAGCATTGTACAGGAATAGTTAACTTCTGCCTTTCCGAACACAGAGATCAAGATTGATGTAAAATGAGAAAAACTCTACATTGGAAAACACTGAAGGCAACACCGACTGCTTCTGCAGATGATGACTCTGCTTTGTAAATTTTTTTCTTAACATTTGCAATGAAAATGAAATTCTCCAAAATCCTATATTTACATAAAAGGACAACAGGAGACAAAGATTACTGAGACAGTGAGAAATGACTTCACACCATAATGAGGTCGAATGGCTTTCTGTTGGATTCTAGCAATTCTTTGGTTACTCCCACCCACCATCACTCCTGCAAATGTGTGCGGCTCCATGGGTCTGATTCCCTGAGACCAGTCCCACAGGTTATCAGTCTCCAGGCTGCTTTTCATTCGATATTATTTTCCATGTTGCTGTAGATTAACAAGCCTTTTTGGGGTGCTCTCATTCCATTTTCATCATGGTCTCTTTTTCTCTGTTTTGTAGCTATGACAACATTGGAAATGAGCAATCAATCATTTGTCAGTGAATTCATCTTCTTGGGATTTTCCAACCATTCCAACCTACAGGGCTGGTTCTTCCTGCTCTTTCTGGTCATTTACCTGACCACTCTCCTGGGGAACATGCTCATAATAGTTGCCACTAGGGTCAGTCCTGCTCTCCACACTCCAATGTACTTTTTCCTCAGCAATTTGAGCTTCTTCGACGTCTGCTAAACATCCACCACCCTCCCAGTACTGCTGGTGAACTTCTTCTGGGAAAAGAAGGCAATTTCTTATGAGGGCTGCCTTTCCCAGATCTTCTTCTTGGTGACAAGTGCTGGCACAGAAGGCGTCTTACTGGCTGTGTGGCCAGTATGACTGCTGTGTGGCCACCTGCCGTCCTCCTCAGTACCCAGTCATCATGAGTGTGAAGGTCTGTGTTGGCCTGGTGACTGGGTCCTGGCTGTCTGGGCTGGTGAATTTGGTCACACACACGGTGCTGGCCATCACACTCACTCTGTGTGGGCCCAACCATATCAGCCACTTTCTCTGTTACACCCCATTGCTCCTGAATCTCTCCAGCTCAGACACCTCTGTCAACGAGTCTGCGCTCCACGTTGTCAGTGCCACCATGGGCCTTAGCCCCTGCCTCTTCACTGCAGGCTCCTACGCACTCATCATGGCGGCCATCTTGGGGATTCCCTCTGCCCAGGGCAGGAGGAAGGCCTTCTCCACCTTTGTGTCCCCCCTCACTGTCGTGGTGGTCTTCTATGGAACAGCCAACTTCAACAATGACAGGCCCAGAGAAAGCTGGACACGAACACCCTGGTCTCTGTGCTCTTCTGTGTGGTGACCCCCATGTTGAAGCCCATCATTCACAGCCTGAGAAGCAACGAGGTCCAGAGTGCCCTGAGGAAGCTTGCTGGGAGACAGACTGTATAGTGAGATTAGAACTAGATGATCGTTTCATTCTAGGAAATGTCTTAGTTGTAGAAATATGTGAACTCTTCAGCAGCAATTACAAGAGTGCTCTCTCCATACACAGTGTCTCATGAACACTGTGGTGCCCCTCCAACCAGGGGAAGCACACTGTGCTAAGTATGTGACACATTGTGACCTCACCTAGGTTCTCTAATCCACAGGTATTTCAGAATATTTTTATTACTTTTCTCTCCAAAAAAAGCCTATACCCAAAGCAGTAAATCTCCTTTTCCCCAATATTGCAGCTCTAGCCAACACTAGTGAATGTGAAGTGCTATGTGCAATGTGACTTTGACTTGCATTTTCCTAATGGATCTTGATTCTAAGTTATAAATAAACACCATTTCTGTGTCTTTCCTTCACATGTGGAAAGACCTATGTATACACTCGAGTTTCTGTGGATATTTTTAATGAAGTAATACCATATACGCCTTTCGGATCTGACTCCTTTCACTTATGATGTTTGTAATTTTCAGTTATATTGTAGCTTGTATTAGTATTTTAGTTTATTCCTCCTTATTGTGACTGATTTCCGTCTTATGAAAATGCCACATTTCTTTGTTCATTTCCCACTGGATAGTAATTTTTACTTTGTGTCTTTGTGGGTGTCATACTGCAGATTGAACCCGGAGCCTTCTGCACACTAAACAATGTTCTACCACTAAGCCAAAGGCCAACCCTTTTAAAAATTTTGTTTTGAGACAGGGTCTTGCAAATTTGCCCAGGTTGTCCCTGAATTTGTAATCCTCCTGCCTCAGCTTCTTGAGTAGCTAGATTACAGACCTGCTTGGTCATTTTCACTTTTTGACTAATATGAATAAGATTCGTATATATAATATGAACATTATTTGAACATTCATGTACAAATCATCGGTGGACAACTTTTTTATTTATCTTGAGTTTGTAAGTAGGATTGGAAGAGGTTTATCATTAACTCCATATTTAAGTTTCTGAAGAAGTTCAAGATAATTTTCAGACCAGTGGAACCAGCTTACATTATTATTAAGAGTGGAAAATAAAGCTTCTGATTTCCTCACTCCCTTAACAACACATTCCTTTTACTGTGAAGACCCTGGAATTTGTGAAGTGCTTCATCAAATGTGCTTTAGCTTTGCCTTTCCCTGATGGCTTATCATTCTAAGATCTTTTAGGAGTACTGTTAATGTGTCTCTCCTAAGCATGAGGAAAACCCCATTGTATTATGAGAAATTTTAAGTTTTAGAGTCTTACCTCTTTATCTAATACTTTTATTTTTATTTTTGTGCAGTAAAATACTACAAGACTTTCAAGCTTGTTGTGTTTTCTCCATCTGTGCCCGAAAGAGTTGTTTGATGACTCTTTTTTTGACCGTACTTTTAAACTCCATAGCAAACAATTTTTTCACCAGGTCATGAGCATCAGCAGGATGATAAAATTAAGGGGAACGAAGTCATACAGGGTTTGGTATGGGATCAGCCATTAGCAGGAGTGGATCAGCTGAAGATAGTGGGAATGCTTTTAATATTGTGGCTTCTGATACCTGTCCATCTGGCAAAGTATGTAACATGAAGAAAAAAATTCATATGCCGTGCGAAATCCATCCCAATAAGTGTACACCCACCCTGAGCCCTTCTCTCCTGAGCGGAAAGAGAAGGCAGTCTTGAGGTTTAAGCCACCAACAACTTCTTAGCAGAAATCTCACTCTGAAATTCGCTCACCCACATCCCAGAAGAGAGAGGACGCTTATCTTCTCGCTGCATGCTGGGAACAGGTGATTGCCAAGACATTAATGAATCCAACAGCGAATTAACTGCTCTCCATTGTTGCAGTTGAACTCAAGCCATTGCCCTTGAGTTGTGTTTGCACACTAAGGAGTCCCAGAGCAGCTGCAGAGGAAAGGCTCGATTCATATTCCCAACAGGTCAGCCCCAGACCTCTATAAATGTCCATCACAGGAAAATGAATTGTGAGAGATCAGAGGATTTTGACTCCTTCATGAGGCCACAGATATGCGACAGGCAACTTTCAGAATAACAGTTCCGTTTTTTGGTGAATGGAGATCAACAGCCAGTTTTAACAAGAGCTTTCTTTGCAGCCCAGGTGCTAGTATGGAGAGCAGCAAGGGCCACACCAAAACCAGAAATCTACACCTCTCTGTGAGATTTGCTGGTAAATAGTTTATGTATCATCACAATTTTCAAAAACACTATCCCAAAATCAGGATACACCTACACCTTAAAAACATATTACAGAATATTGTACATATTTTCATTACCATTTTGATGGCATTTATGTAATGACCTATCATAGCACCTTTTCTATGTGTGTCTAAGTTTGCACAATACTACTTGTATTGCCAGAGTAGAAATAACTTCAGAGGTTATCAAAAAACCTGAGGGATTTAGCATGATGCCTCCAGTAATGGAAGAAAACCCAAAACATTACCAGAAACCCTGGCATGCCTAAATTCCTTAAGTGAGATGATGTGTGTGGATAATTACTTATGGTAAACAATAGATAATACTAAGTGTTAATCCTCTGCTTTTGATGAGCACGACAAAAAACAATAATTTTTAGGGAGAAAGTATAGGGACACATTCCCATTATGATACAATATAGCATAACAATAGACCTACCAAAATATCTGTTTAAATAAAAATCATTATTGTAGAAGAAGTTATGTTTAGAAACGTATTCATTCACTAACTAGGGGTTTTCATCTTTATCTTACAACACATGGATTCTTGGGGAGGAGAGTTGCAAGCAATTTATTAACTGTAATAAATCCCTGAAGCTTGTGAGTAATCTACTTCATGCACAACCCCCCTCCTTTATAAATATTATATTTTGGGGTCACTCTTAAGTGACTTCATTCTAGGTCACCTGACTTTGAGATGACTGATTGGGTAAGAAAGATGCAGAGCTGCTTGTTCTGTGGGAACTGAGCCGATGGTCTCCATAAGGGATATGTTTAGGAGACAGGAGACACTGAGTTCCTCAGAAGCCGCTGGGCTATGCTGCCTCACTTATGCCCACAGAGGCTTTATTTTTCTCAGCAAGATATCTGCACCAGAACCACTGAACAGAAATGTCCTCTCGCCTCTGTCAAGTCTCTGTTAGATCCTTTAGGTCCCACACAGTACCATCTTTAAAGAATCTTTTAAAAACTCTGCTCCATGGATGTACTTGACAGACCTGCTTCATTTTTCAAACCTTTACTGAGTGCACATTTACACAAGGTGTTGACCTAGTGTTTAGAACACAATTGAGAGACCCAAATAGGACCTGGAGGAGCGCATATTCAAGATGGAATGAGGGGCTTTGACAAGTATTAAGTGCTCCATTCCTAGAGCTGCTCAAGCAAACACTAAGGGAAAATAATGATATTTTGTAGATTACATAGAATTGTTACCAAGTTTCCTGCATATTGAGTTCATCTTCCCATTAGATTGTAAGTTGGTTGCAGGACAGTGTTGGAGACCAGCTCCAACAGGGGGTCTCAGAAGACGAACGGATGGTGAGGCCTATACCTTGACTAATCTTTCTTGACTTACTGACTGGAACCGGTGCCATGGTTACGGCAAGTAGTTGATTTGTTATTACTTGTAATCAAACAAAAGTAAGAGCACAAACCATTGTGAACAGGAACAAGATCAAGTTGCCCAGTACTAAGCACTAATCTATCTTCTTAACATTAATTTTCCTTCTCTAGATTTTAATTTAATTTCTCAAAAACTTCCTTAACAGGAATACAGGGAGTTTTTTTTTTTTTTTTTTTTTACATTAACAATTTACACTCCACACCTAAATCATTGCATTTAGAGCAAACAGATCTATGCTTTAGAAGTAGTTGCATTAATTGGGAAAGTCATGATTTATCCATTATACTTAATGGTGATATGAGAAATCAAAACTATACTTATTAAAGGAATACAAAAACAAATCAGCCCATTCCCAGAAACATACTGCGCTCCTCCAGAGGATGGACGCCTTGCGCCATCCAACTCAGTAGGGCCTTGCCATTGCCTGAGTCAGGGAGGGGCGCAGCAAGACAGGGATCAGATCTTATCCTCTTTGGGTTTCTTAGTAGATCTGGCTTAGGACTAAATTAGACCCTGTATAGGAACAAAATTGGTTTGAATTGAAACTAACGACTATCAAGAAAAGAAATTTTAGAATCCTAAATGGAAAAGAGAATTATTAGAACTAGAAGGCTCTAACATATAATAAGAGGTAATAATTTGTCTTCCCTTTCTCCTTTATGCTAGAAGAAACACAGGTGAAATAAAAAGAAAGAGCTGGCACAGTGGTGCACGCCTGTAACCCAGCAGCTCAGGAGGCTGAGGCAGGAGAATAGTGAGTTCAAAGACAGCCTCAGCAAAAACAAGGCACCAAGAAACTCAGTGAGACCCTGTCTCTAAATAAAATATAAAATAGGGCTTGGGATGTGGCTCAGTGGTCAAGCCCCTGAGTTCAATCTCCAGTATCTGCCCCTCTACACCCCGGCCCCAAAAAAACAGAACTGAAAGAGATGTTAAATGCTGAATTTAGTGATGAATCTCCAAGACAGGAGGGAGGATTTTTCCTGGTGAATTTGATAAGATTTTAAACCTACCAGTTAGGGGTAAGGGTATCCCTGCATGTTAGGTGAAATAGCCCAGCCTCCCCAAAGTGTGTCCTTGGACCAGCATCACTGGGAACACTTGGAACTCACTGACTGAGGCCAACTGTTCTGCACAATGACCTCTGATCTTTCCCTGGGCTCCAAGCACCCAAACCACATGGAAGGATATGAGGACAACTCTGGGCCAGGCCAGATAGCTCATAGATTTCACAGTAATAAATTCACATTGCCACAAGCACCTGAAATCATTCAGATATTTTTCTGAATAAATTGACCTTGTACTGTGTGTGTGTGTGTGTGTGTGTGTGTGTGTGTGTGTGTTTTAAGCAATTTACAAGGCAACATGAAAATTGGTTTTAAAAATTTTAATCATTGCTTGTGCTATTGAGATCAAATAGGAATCATTGTTTCCCTGATGTGCATAAGGGTTTTCATGATCACACCATTCTTCCTCGTTTTGGTAATGCCCATTTTTTTTTTTTTTGCGTTTGAGGAAATGAATCCCTAAATTTAGTCAGAAAAAGATTTCATTTATTACCAAATCAAAAAAAATCTTCTTTCAAGACTCTAGACTTATTTATTTTATTTTGTTTATATTTAGATTTTAAAATTAGTTGTGCTTAACTGAAGCACTGACTTTCTATTGAAATTTAAATACTTTAAGCTTTTTAAGGCCCTGAGATTTGAAATTTTAATGAAAGCTATGTTGGCCTATTAATCATGTGCAATGAATTATTAGAACCAAAGACAAGAATGTCTGGGCATTGAAGATAATAAGACAGCTTACTAATATATGGTATTATCATCAGGTAACAAAGTATCACTACAAATAATAGTTATTACATGATAAATTTTCTGAGTCAATTTCTTTTTGGTTTCTTAAATCACAATTGTTAATACATATTAAATGTACAAATTAATGTACATTATGCAAATTAAAGGCATTCATTGATGTTTCCCTACTTGCATTAATATATTGTGCATTAATTTCAATTCTTTTTTCTGTAAAATGGGGATAATAGGTTATCTTAAGGGTTGTTGTGTAAACAAAATAAGTTAATGCATGTAAAAGTCTTGTAGGCATTTAATAAGTGTTAGGTATTTTTTATCTAATGTGTGTCTCTATTCGTTACTCAATTTGAAAAATCCTAATTGGATTCAGGTATGTATAAATTCATCTATTCAAAGAAATTCACTGAGTTTTGATAGAACGGATTATCCGAAATTCAATCTAATTTTTACAGAAAACATTCCACTTTTAAACTACATTAAACAAGGTTTTTAAAGTCAGGCATTTATGTGTATTGAAGCAATCTAAGAAGACTCACACTCAAATTATTTTTCTATGAAATATGCCCTAGATGATTATGATAATTATGGTTATTATTATTGCAGAGCAGAGGGTTTACTATTAAGTTGATCTAATTCCTATGCTGCATTATATAAATTCTAAGGAGCAAGTACATATTGTGTCACAAAGTGACATTCATGAGTTATGATTGTTAATAATGGATTCTAATGGTGACCATGATGATGATTCAATCTAATTCCCTATATTAATAAAGACCATAGAGGATAAAAAAAAATTGTTTGGGTACCATCCTTCACCCTACCCCACACCCGTGACCTACAAGAAATTAGCCAGTAAAACCAAGGAAAAACTTATATGTAGATAAAATTATATAAACATACATTGGGAGATTTTTTTTAATGCCCCATGAAATTGTCCCTCCTGAATTGACCTTTATATTCATGACCTTTACAATAGCAGTATGCACAACTTCAGAAATTGTATTTTTAAATCCCTGAACATTTACGTTTAGTTTTCCCTTTTAGACATGTACCATTGTCTCATAGTAAAATCTGCTGGAACTGCCTTCTATGTGGAATTTTATTTCTTTTTCTGAAAACATCTAGATATCTACTTATAAAAGAAATTGTCATATTGATCTTTTTGATACGGGGAGTTAAAAGAAAGTACATGTCACTGATTTCTAAATGACTTGAAGTTCATCCAGGTAGTTGATAGAGAAAACAGAGAACGTAAGAAATGTCAAGTACATGTAGCTTCCAGGTCCATTTCAACGTTGATTTATTGTAAGTCAATGCTAATAAGGTAGCCTCTTGTTTAGGGAAATTATTTAGAGAAAGCGATACCTACAACTTCACTAGATAGTGTGGTGTTTTTAGTCATTTCTGGATAAACTTTTACTACAATTTTCGTGAACACCAAGTATCACAAGAATCCCTAGTTTCTCTATTTCCTTCTCTACTTTCTCTATTCTCCTGGGGGATTTCATATTCACCCTTTGCTGTAACAGTTGCCTTAAAGACAATGACTCCCAAATCCACACCTGCAGTTGTAGGCTGTCTGTGAAGGGCATTTCCACGTGATTATCCCACAGATAACTCACATGCAACATTACTCAAATCAAATCCACTAAAGCCTCCTCTATATCTGCTATTCCTCACATATTCCTGTTTTCCAAACTGATTTGTTGTCTTTACTGTGTCCTCTTCAACCAGGACTTTAAAGTTCTCCATATCCTTCTCCATGAGGGCTTCAGAGATTTTCTCCCACCTTCAACACAGCACGTCTTCAGATACAGACCACTTCATTTTGATCTTGTTTTAGCACTCAGATCACTCTTTTGAACTAAACAGGTGTGTCTAAAACCTGGGGAACCAGGTTTCACAGTTATCGACCCCTGCTCCTTGGACTCACCTGCACAATTCCATGAGTGGGTCTATCTGCGTGTTCTAGACCTAGAGATCTGATGATTTTCTTAAACCCAGTCTATCTCCCTCCAGATGTCTCTGTTTTCAGTCTGCACTCACCTGAAAGAGATTTATGGTCCCCTATTGTTGAAACTCTGCAATCATTGATGTCCATGCTCATACACAAGCCTGGCTTCCAGAGACACACCTGGGCTCTCTGGTGGCCCATGGCATGGTGGAGGGTGGGAGGTTTCCTGAGGTTTCTATTGCCAAGTACCTTGCTTAGAAATCAGGCCTGACACAGCTTCACAGAGCCTAGTCCCGGCCCCATAGGCTGATACCTGCCACCTCCCCTAAAGTAGCAGGCTCCTCAGAATGACCCAGGGCTTGGCAGCATCCACTGGTACTATCCCACCAGCCCCTTGAAGCCTAGCTGGAATCGCCATAGAAACAGGGTACATCTCTATGGAAATGGGCTCCCTCCTCCCGCCCCAGTGTGATGCAGCTCTCAGAGAAGCTCAATAGTGAGGGTCTTTCCATTTATAGCAATTAGGATAACCACGTGTTCTGAGCTTGCTGAGCCTTAGATGTCAGATTCCTGCTATATTCTTTGAGATTTCTGCCATCAATGTTGCCTGAGATGCCAACTTGCCATCCCACTAACTATAAGACAGTATTCTCAGTCAAGACCAATCCCACAACCAATAACACACACAAAAACACACATACACACACACACACACACACACACACACACACACACACACACACCTACGCCCATCCATTATGGTGAGCAAGGCTTTGTATCTGTGATACAGACCGAATGCACCCACCAATCACATTTACTGCTTCAAACAGATTGTGATCAGGAAACAACTGATGTCACTTGTAAAATGTGATATGTTCTGGACTATCACTATGGTAAAAAAGAAGTGAAGAAATTCAAAAATATGGGAGAAAATACTTAACCTCTTAGAGACCTGAAAAAATATTTAGATGTGGTTCCAACCAATCCTGAGTTAATAATCATCTTGAAGAAATGCTTTCACTTCTATTTAATAATTTACTTACTTACTTACTTACTGCAGTACTGGGGATTGAACCCAGTGGCACTCTACCATGAAGCTACATCCCCATCCCTTTCAATTATTTGGGGCGGGGGGCCTTGCAGAGTTTCAAATTTATGATCCTCCTGCATTAGTCTCCCAAGTACCTGGAATTACAGGCAGCTACCACTCTTTCCTATTAATTACTTATTTTTAAAATAAGGCTATTTTTAAAAATTGAACTATAATTTGTACTGAAAGAATGCACAGATCTAAAGTGTACAGGTTTATAATATTTTATATATATATATGAACTACCAAAAATCAGGATATAAAACATTTCCATCACTTTAGAAAATTCCTTCATGCTACAACTGATATCACCCCTGAGCTCCGAAAAAAAAAAAAAAAGACCACCATTATTACTTGACCATTATAGCTGTTTTGCTAATTTTTTAACTTTATTTAAAGGAAACATGCAGTATATATTTTGTATCTGGCTTCTTTCACCCAGAAAATTTTTTTGGATTTGTCAATGTTATTAATGTTCCAGTATTTTTGTTTCTAAAATAACTGAATTATTCCACTGCATGATAAACCGTGATTTGTCTTCTGTCCTTCTGCTGAAGGCATAATATTTGTTTGAGTTATTATGAATTTTTACACAAGAATTTTTGTGAACTGTGCATTAATTTCCTTAAAAATATGCTAGGAATGAGATTGTTTTGAATAGAATAACTACATATTTAACTAAAGTAGAAATTACTATATATTTTTGAAAAGTAAGTGTAGGGAGGGAGAACTTCCAAATTCATTCTACGAGGCCAACATCACCCTGATTCCAAAACCAGACAAAGACACTTCAAAGAAAGAAAACTACAGACCAATATCTCTAATGAACCTAGATGCAAAAATCCTCAATAAAATTCTGGCAAATCAGATACAAAAACATATCAAAAAATTGTGCACCATGATCAAGTAGGATTCATCCCTGGTATGCAAGGCTGGTTCAATATACGGAAATCAATAAATGTTATTCACCACATCAATAGACTTAAAAATAAGAACCATATGATCATCTCAATAGATGCGGAAAAAGAATTCGACAAAGTACAGTATCCGTTTATGTTCAAAACTCTCCAAAAACTAGGGATAACAGGAACATACCTCAACACTGTAAAAGCAATTTATAGCATCATTCTGAATGGAGAAAAATTGAAGGCATTCCCTCTAAAATCTGGAACAAGACAGGGATGCCCTCTCTCACCACTTCTGTTCAACATAGTTCTCGAAACACTGGCCAGAGCAATTAGACAGACGAAAGAAATTAAAGGCCTAAAAATTGGAAAAGAAGAACTTAAATTATCACTATTTGCAGATGACATGATTCTATACCTAGCAGACCCAATAGGGTCTACAAAGAAACTGTTAGAGCTAATAAATGAATTCAGCAAAGTGGCAGGTTATAAAATCAACACGCATAAATCAAAGGCATTCCTGTATATCAGTGACAAATCCTCTGAAATGGACAGGAGGACAACCACTCTGTTCACAATATCCTCAAAAAGAATAAAATACTTGGGAATCAACCTAACAGAAGAGGTGAAAGACTTATACAATGAAAACTACAGAACCCTAAAAAGAGAAATTGAAGAAGACCTTAGAAGATGGAAAAATATACCCTGTTCATGGATAGGCAGAACTAACATCATCAAAATGGCGATATTACCAAAAGTTCTCTATAGGTTTAATGCAATGCCAATCAAAATCCCAACGGCATTTTTTGTAGAAATAGAGAAAGCAATCATGAAATTGATATGGAAGAATAAAAGACCCAGAATAGCAAAAACAATACTAAGCAGGAAGTGTGAATCAAGTGGTATAGCGATTCCAGATTTCAAACTACACTACAGAGCAATAGTAACAAAAACAGCATGGTACTGGTACCAAAACAGGCGGTTGGACCAATGGTACACAATAGAGGACACAGAAACCAAACCACAAAACTACAACATTCTTATATTTGATAAAGGGGCTAAAAGCATGCAATGGAGGAAGGATAGCATCTTCAACAAATGGTGCTGGGAAAGCTGGAAATCCATATGCAACAAAATGAAACTGAATCCCTTTCTTTCGCCATGCACAAAAGTTAACTCAAAATGTATCAAGGAGCTTGATATGAAATCAGAGACACGGAATCTGATAGAAGAGAAAGTTGGCTACGACCTACATGCTGTGGGGTCGGGCTCCAAATTCCTCAATAGGACACCCATAGCACAAGAGTTAACATCTAGAATCAACAAATGGGACTTACTCAAACTAAAAAGTTTTTTTCTCAGCAAAAGAAACAATAAGAGAGGTAAATAGGGAGCCTACATCATGGGAACAAATCTTTACTCCTCACACTTCAGATAGAGCCCTAATATCCAGAGTATATAAAGAACTCAGAAAATTAGACAATAAGATAACAAATAATCCCATCAACAAATAGACCAAGGAGTTGAACAGACACTTCTAAGAGGAGGACATACAATCAATCAACAAGTACATGAAAAAATGCTCACCATCTCTAGCAGTCAGAGAAATGCAAATCAAAACCACCCTAAGATACCATCTCACTCCAGTAAGATTGGCAGCCATTATGAAGTCAAACAAAAATAAGTGTTGGCGAGGATGTGGGGAAAAGGGTACATTGTACATTGTTGGTGGGACTGCAAATTGGTGCAGCCAATTTGAAAAGCAGTATGGAGATTTCTTGGAAAGCTGAGAATGGAACCACCATTTGACCCAGCTATTCCCCTTCTCGGTCTATTCCCTAAAGACCTAAAAAGAGCATGCTACAGGGACACTGCTACATCGATGTTCATAGCAGCACAATTCACAATAGCAAGACTGTGGAACCAACGTAGATGCCCTTCAATAGACGAATGGATAAAAAAAATGTGGCATTTATACACAATGGAGTATTACTCTGCATTAAGAAATGACAAAATCATAGAATTTGGAGGGAAATGGATGGCATTAGAGCAGATTATGCTAAGCGAAGCTAGCCAAGCCCTAAAAAAACAAATGCCAAATGTCTTCTTTGATATAAGGAGAGTAATTAAGAACAGACTAGGGAATAAGAGCACGAGAAGAAGACCATCATTAAACAGGGTTGAGAGGTGGGAGGGAAAGGGAGAGCGAAGGGAAATTGCATGGAAATGGAACGAGACCCTCAGGGTTATACAAAATTACATACAAGAGGAAGTGAGGGGAAAAGAAAAAATAATACAAGGGGGAGGAATGAATTACAGTAGGGGGGTAGAGAGAGAAGAGGGGAGGGGAGGGGGAATAGTAGAGGATAGGAAAGGCAGCAGAATACAACAGACACTAGGATGGCAATATGTAAAGCAATGGAAGTGTAACTGATGTGATTCTGCAAGCTGTATAAGGGGTAAAATGGGAGTGCATAACCCACTTGAATCAAAATGTGAAATATGATATATCAAGAACTATGTAATGGAGGGGTAAGACAAGATAATACAAATGGAAGAAATGATTTACAGTAGAAGGGGTAGAGAGAAAAAAGGGGAGGGGAGGGGAGAGGAGGGGGGATAGTAGAGAATAGGACTGACAGCAGAATACATCAGACACTAGAAAGGCAATATGTCAATCAATTGATGAGTAACTGATGTGATACAGCAATCTGTATACAGGGTAAAGTTCCGAGTTCATAACCCGCTTGAATAAAACTGTGAAATATGATGTATTAAGAACTGTGTAAGGTTTTGAACGACCAACAATAAAAAAATACATAAAAAAATAAAAAATAAATTAAAAAAAAGTAAGTGTATAGACTTCAAATTTCACCTTGAGTATCTATCGAAATAGTTAGAAAGCATGTTGTTTTCATCATTATAATAACCAATAAAAGCAGAAGAAAATGCAAATTAATGATTTTCCTTGACTTTATTAGGGATGAAGATTATAAGGCAAACAACTAACCGAAGTCTGGGGAAAGATAAGCAACCAAAATAATCCAGGCATTTTTTTAACTATGGGAGAACCCACTAGATACATAGGAGTTTATTTATAAAAAAACTCAAGTAAAAATAGTTAATTGATTGCTAAAAACTAAGTATAGACTGGTTTAAGAGCATAAAGACCCAGAGGGCTATAGACATAAGATATTTGTATTTTTTCTTTTTCTCCATGGATTCCACCAAATGCTCCCAGGAAGATAGGGAAGTATGCTGAGAAAGTGTCTTTAACGGTATCATTTCTTGGATAGGTGGAGGGACAAAGAACAGCAACAGCAGCCAAAACTCCTCCAAGACCCATTTCCTGATTTTTTGCATAGAACAAAAGATGTAATTCTCAGGGGCAAGAGTAACAGAAACTGTAACATTAGGACACTCAAAGGAAAACTTTGTAGCTATGGAAAGGAACAGGCCGAAATGTCTATTGTCAGGAGGAATAAGAACTAGGCTCAGCCATATTGCTACAAAGTGGGTCACTGTGAAGGCCATATCTCTGTGACTGAGTTTACAGTACCTAAGGCAGGGCTTCCTGGAAACATCAGAAATCCCTTCTCTGTTTCCCACTAGTCCACTAACATGCATTGACTGAAAATAACAGTAGAATACAGCTGAGAATTCTTCAAAAAATAGATTATCTCTGAAGAACAGCGAAAATAGAATACACAAATGCAAGCAGGGAACAATATTAACAAACTGAACTCAGCCATATAGAATAAGGATAACATTACAGTCAATTGAGATCAATACCAGAATGCAAGGCTGGTTCAATATTAAAAAATTCAATCAAGCGAATTTCCATAGTAACAGACTAAATAAGAAAAAAAATATATATATCATTTCAATAGATGCAGAAAAAATAAGAAAATTCAATATCTATTTTTGATAAAAACTATAACTAAATGAAACTAGGGGCAAAGTCCAGTGGTAGAGTGCATGCTTAGTATGCATAAGGCTCTGAATTCAAAACCAAGCACACATACAAAAAAAAAAAAAACTACTAGTAAAAAATGGATAGACATTTTCTAACTTGATAAAAGGCATTGAGTAAATGTAATGTGCCAGACACATAGCTTATATTATCTCAAAACTTTTTTCAGCAGTTGTGAAATAGACATCATTAATATCCTAAGCAAGGAACAAACTGAGGAATACAGATGAGCTGACTTTTTTACCAACAACATCTAGTAAACAACAGATGGATTTCAATCCACATGTATCTGGACCAAGAGCCTACTGTATTACTATAATATTTTTCATTTAAGATTGAAAAAGAAACAGAAATTTTAGTTCAAAAACAATGGATCACGGATTAGCATGGGTAACATGATAGAAAATCAGTAATTGTATCAATCATTTTTTTTTCAGGAAATGTAATGTTTGGTGAGGTAAATCTTATAATACAAAAGAAGAAAAATGCCTAAGTATATATCATTTGTCAAAATTTCTTGTATCTTATAAAACTTAAAAAAATAAAAGTTTCTACTGAAAAAAATAGATAAATGTATTTAAAAGGAGGTGACCTATAATTTTACTTTCAAGAAATAATCAGAGATGATCACAGATACATATGTATGAAAGCTTCTATTCCAATATTTATGATAGTAAATGGAATGAGAAGGTTTCTATGTTCAATAAAAAGGGAGATATTAACTTAATTTCATG
>NW_027526154.1:0-161155 GCF_052094955.1 Ictidomys tridecemlineatus
TTAGAATACCTTCATGTAGTCTGGGAGAGTAATATGGTGCCCAAAACAAGATTAAAGGGAAATATCTGGTAACAGAAGATGTGACATTTGGAGCTTAGGGAAAAGCTCCGAAAGGAGCCCTGGGAGCACTAGAAAAGAGGGGACCTGGTCTGTGGAAAAATGTGAAGGAGCATGTCTGGGGAGAGAAAAAGAGAGAAGGCGCTGGGTACCTGAGTCGAGATTCCAGGAGGCAGCAGGACAGGTTCCCAGGAGATAGGCCTTGGAGTCATGGCTTAGAGTGACTGTGGAAGTCACAGGTGCTCATAAAGCCAAAAGAGAGTAGGGTGAGGAGAGAGGGCCTGTGGTAACTGTGGAAACCGGGGACTGACCCAGGGAGTAGGTGTTATGAGTGGATTGGACCCACAACCGTTTTCTAAATTCACAGATTCTGTAATTTTCAGAGCTCAAGACATTTCCTTCTGGATGGCCTGTTTTCAGCCTTCCCTCACTTAGAATGCAGTCTACTAGTAATTATTGAGATTCTCCAGCTGTCCTCGTCCTGCCCATTTGCACACCACAGCTAGCTCCTAGGCAGCCAGACCCATGGACCTCCTGCTGCCCACTGAAGAAAGAAGACAGATTTTCTGAGGACACTGTTAGAAGTCCACTATTATTTTTTTTAAAGACCACACTCAGAGGGCATGTTTCAGGCAGTCCTTTACATGCGTCTTTGAGAAATCAGACTCACAATGATTTTTGTGATTCTCTCCCAGGCTCCAATAACCACCGCTCTACTCCCTACTTCTCTGAGATCAACTTTTTAGCTTCCACAAAGAAGTGAAAAACTGCTATTTCTCTTTATGTGTCTGGCTTATTTCACTTAATATAATTTCTCCCATGAGCTAGTTTTAAATAGAAACTTCACAACAAATTCTTTTATTTCAGATTTAAATTTTATTCTGAAGAGATAATTCGAAATGGTCACATATGTTTATGTAGAAAAATGTTCATTAAAATATTTATAGGACTGGAGATGATCTGAATGTTTAGCCAAAGGAAAGAGATTAAGTTTATTTAAGAGAGATTTAAGCTTATTGATCATCTCAATAGATGCAGAAAAAGCATTTAATAAAATATAGCACCCCTACCTGTCAAAACAGTAGAAACATTAGGGACAGAAGGAACTTTGTAAAAGCATTGTAAAAGCTATCTATGCTAAACCCAAGGAAGCATCATTCTAAGTAGAGAAAGGTTGAAAGCATTCACTCTAAAAACTGGAAGAAGACAGGGTGCCCCCTCTTTCACCACTTCTATTCAACTTCATTCTTGAAATTGTCAGAGCCATTGGACAAAAGAAAGAAATTAAAGGTATACAAATAGGTCAAGAAGAATTCAAATCTCACTCTTTGCTGATAGGATCATGTCATCTTAATTTTCTTTTATTAGAGCATAATAGCTGTACATAGAAGTTGGGTTGATTTGGAAAAGAAACTACGTGCATGGAATCTGATTTACTCCATTCAGTCTCCACCCCCCGTCTCCCTCCCCTTCCCGCCCCCATTCTCCTTTCTCTACTGATCTTTCTTTGGTTCATTTATCTGTTAATTTCTGACTGGTGCTTTCTACATATACATACAGGTGCAGTCCCCTGTGGTAGACTTCCATGTGCACATAACATGATCTGCGTAAGACTTTTCACATTTCCTCCCTTCTCAAACCTCTCCGCCCTCTCATTCTCCTTCTACTCCACTGATATTCCCTGTATACTTAAAATAGCCAGTACAACCCCACTTCATCAACTTCTTTCCTCTATTTTGCTCTGGCACTGATAATTTCAGCATTGTACAGGAATAGTTAACTTCTGCCTTTCCGAACACAGAGATCAAGATGTAAAATGAGAAAAACTCTACATTGGAAAACACTGAAGGCAACACGAACTGCTTCAGCAGATGATGACTCTGCTTTGTAAATTTTTTTTTAACATTTGCAATGAAAATGAACTTCTCCAAAAATCCTATGTTTACATTAAAGGACAACAGGAGACAGAGATTACTGAGACACTGAAAAATGACTTCACACCATGATGAGGTCGAATGGATTTCTGCTGGCTTCTAGCAATTCTTTGCTTACTCCCACCCACCATCACCCCTGCAAATGTGTGCGGCTCCATGGGTCTGATTTCCTGAAACCAGTCCCACAAGTTATCAGTCTCCAGGCTGCTTTTTATTCGATATTATTTGCCATGTTGCTGCAGATTAACAAGCCTGCTTGGGGTGCTCTCAGTCCATTTTCATCATGGTCTCTTTTTCCCTGATTTTTAGCTATGACAACATTGGAAATGAGCAATCAATCATTTGTCACTGAATTCATCTTCTTGAAATTTTCCAACCACTTCAACCTACAGGGATGGTTCTTCCTGCTTTTTCTGGTCATTTACCTGACCACTCTCCTGGGGAACATGCTCATAATGGTGACCACCAGGGTCAGTCCGGCTCTCCACACTCCAATGTACTTTTTCCTCAGCAATTTGAGCTTCTTGGACGTCTGCTACACATCCACCACCCTCCAAGTACTGCTGGTGAACTTCTTCTGGGAGAAGAAGGCCATTTCTTATGAGGGCTGCCTTTCCCAGATCTTCTTCTTGGTAACAAGTGCTGGAACAGAAGGCTTCTTACTGGATTTGTGGCCAATATGTCTGCTGTGTGGCCACCTGCTGTCCTCCTCAGTACCCAGTCATCATGAGTGTGAAGGTCTGTGTTGGCCTGGTGACTTGGTCCTGGCTGTGTGGGCTGGTGAATATGGTCACACACACATTGTTGGCCATCACACTCACTCTGTGTGGGCCCCACCAGATCAGCCACTTTCTCTGTGACACCCCATTGCTCCTGAAGCTCTCCTGCTCAGACACCTCCTTCAACGAGTCTGCGCTCCACGTGGTCAGTGCCACCATGGGCATGAGCCCCTGCCTCTTCACTGTAGGCTCCTACGCACTCATCATGGCGGCCATCCTGGGGATTCCCTCTGCCCAGGGCAGGAGGAAGGCCTTCTCCACCTGTGCGTCCTCCCTCACTTTCGTGGTGGTCTTCTATGGAACAGCCAACTTCCACTATAACAGGCCCAGAGAAGGCTTGAATGGACACCCTGGTCTCTGTGCTCTTCTGTGTGGTGACCCCCATGTTGAAGCCCATCATTCACAGCCTGAAAAGCAACGAGGTCCAGAGTGACCTGAGGAAGCTGGCTGGGAGACAGAGTGTATAGTGTGATTAGAACTAGATGATGGTTTCATTCTAGGAAATGTCTTAGTTGTAGAAATATGTGAACTCTTCAGCAGCAATTACAAGAGTGCTCTCTCCTTACACAGTGTCTCATGACCACTGTGGTGCCCCTTCAACCAGGGGAAGCACACTGTGCTAAGTATGTGACACATTGTGACCTCACCTGGGTTCTCTAATCCACAGGCATTTCAGAATATTTTTATTACTTTTCTCTCCAAAAAAGCCTATACCCAAAGCAGTCAATCTTCTTTCCCCCAATATTGCAGCTCTATCCAACACGAGTGAATGTGAAGTGCTATGTTCAATGTGACTTTGACTTGCATTTTCGTAATGGATCTTGATTCTAAGTATTAAATAAACACCATTTCTGTGTTTCTTCTTCACATGTGGAAAGACCCAGGTATACACTCGAGTTTCTGTGGATATTTTTAATGAAGTAATACCATATACGCCTTTTGGATCTGACTCCTTTCACTTAGGATGTTTGCAATTTTCAGTTATATTGTACCTTGTATAAGTATTTTAGTTTATTCCTCCTTATTGTGACTGATTTCCATCTTATGAAAATGCCACATTTTTTTGTTCATTTCCCACTGCATAGTAATTTTTACTTTGTGTCTGTGTGGGTGTTGTACTGCAGATTGAACCCGGAGGCTCCTGCACACTAAACAATGTTCTACCACTAATCCAAAGCCCAACCCTTTTAAAAATTTTGTTTTGAGACAGGGTCTTGTAAATTTGCCCAGGTTGTCCCTAAATTTGTGATCCTCCTGCCTCAGCTTCTTGAGTAGCTAGATTACAGACCTGCCTGGTCATTTTCACTTTTTGACTAATATGAATAAGTTTCGTATATATAATATGAACATTATATATAATATCAACATTATATAAACATTCATGTACAAATCATTGGTGGACAACTTTTTTATTTTTCTTGAGTTTTTAAGTAGGAGTGGAAGAGTTGGATCGTTAACTCCATATTTAACTTTTTGAAGAAGTTTTAGATTATTTTCAGACCAGTGGAACGAGCTTACCTTATTATTAAGAGTGGTGAATAAAGCTTCTGATTTCCTCACTCCCTTAACAACACATCATTATCATTCCTTGTATTGTGATGACCCTGGAATGTGTGAAGTGCTTCATCAAATGTGCTTTAGCTTTGCCTTTCCCTGATGGCTAATCATTCTAAGATCTTTTAGGAGTACTGTTAATGTGTCTCTCCTAAGCATGAGGAAAACCCAATTGTATTATGGGAAATTTTAAGTTTTAGAGACTTACATCTTTATCTAATACTTTTATTTTTATTTTTGTGCAGTAAAATACTACAAGACTTTCAAACTTGTTGTCTTTTTACCATCTGTGCCCGAAAAAGCTGTTTGATGTCTCTTTTTTTCCCCCTACTTTTAACCTCCATAGCAAACAATTTCTTCACCAGGTCATGAGCATCAGCAGGATCATAAAATTAAGGGGCACGAAGTCATACAGGGTATGGTAAGGGATCAGCACTTACCAAGAGTGGATCAGCTGAAGATAGTGGGGATGCTTTTAATATTGTGGCTTCTGATATCTGTCCATCTGGCAAAGTATGTAACATGAAGGAAAAACTTCATATGCCGTGCGAAATCCATCCCAATAAGTGTAAATCTACCCTGACCCCTTCTCTCCCTAGTGGGCAGGGAAGGCAGTCTTGAGATTTCAGCCACCCACAACTTCTTAGCAGAAATCTCACTCTGAACTTGGTAACCCACATCCCAGAAGAGAGAGGACACTGATCTGCTCGCTGCATGCTGGGAACAGGTGATTGCCAAGACATTAATAAATCCAACAGCGAGTTAACTGTTCTCCATTGTTGCAGTTGAAGTCAAGCCGTTGCCCTTGAGTTGTGTTTGCACACTGAGGAGTCCCAGAGCAGCTGCAGAGGAAAGGTTCGATGCATATTCCCAACAGGTCGGTCCCAGACCTCTATAAATGTCCATCACAGGAAAATGTATTGTGAGAGATCAGAGGATTTTGACTCCTTCATAAGGCCACAGATATGTGACAGGCAACTCTCAGAATAACAGGTATGTTTTCTGGTGAATGGAGACAAACAGCCAGTTTTACCAAGAGCTTTCTTTGCAGCCCAGGTGCTAGTATGGAGAGCAGCAAGGGCCACACAAAAACCAGAAATCTACGCCTCTCTGTGAGAGTTGCTGGTAAGTAGTTTATTTACCATCACAATTTTCAAAAACACTATCCTAGAATCAGGATATACCTACACCTTAAAAACATATTACAGAATATTGTACATATTTTCATTACCATTTTGATGCCATTTATGTAATGACCTATCGTAGCACCTTTTCTATGTGTGTCTAAGTTTCCACAATACTACTTGTATTGCCAGAGTAGAAATAACTTCAGAGGTTGTCACAAAACCTGAGGGATTTAGCATGATGCCTCCAGTACAGAAATAGAACCCAAAACATAACCAGAAACCCTGGGGTTCCAAAATTATTTAAGTGAGATGATGAGTGTGGAAAATTACTTATGGTAAACAATAGATAATGCTTAGTGTTAATCCTCTGCTTTTGATGACCAGGACAGAAAGGAATAATTTTTAGGGAGAAAGTATAGGGACACATTCCCATTATGATACAATATAGCATAACAATAGACCTACCAAAATATCTGTTTAAATAAAAATCATTATTGTAGAAGAAGTTATGTTTAGAAACGTATTCATTCACTAACTAGGGGTTTTCATCTTTATCTTACAACACATGGATGCTTGGGGAGGGTAGTTGCAAGCAATTTAACTGTAATAAATCCCTGAAGCTTGTGAGTAATCTACTTCATACACAACCCCCCTCCTTTAGAAATATTATATTTTGGGGTCACTCATAAGTGACTTCATTCTCGGTCACCTGACTTTGAGATGACTGATTGGGAAAGAAAGATTCAGAGCTGCTTGTTCTTTGGGAACTGAGCCGATGGTCTGCATAAGGGGTATGTTTAGGAGACAGGAGACACTGAGATCCTATGAAGCCACTGGGCTATGCTGCCTCACTTATGCCCACAGAGGCTTTATTTTTCTCAGCAAGATATCTGCACCAGAACCACTGAACAGAAATGTCCTCTCGCCTCTGTCAAGTCTCTGTTAGATTTTAGGTCCCACACAGTACAGTCTTTAAAGAATCTTTTAAAAACTCTGCTCCATGGATGTACTTGACAGACCTTCTTCCTTCTTCAAACCTTTCCTGAGTGCACATTTACACAAGGTGTTGCCATAGTGTTTAGAACACAATTGAGAGGCCCAACTAGGACCTGGAGGAGCGCATATTCAAGATGGAATGAGGGGCTTTGACAAGTATTAAGTGCTCCTTTCTCAGAGCTGCCCAAGCAAACACTAAGGGAAAATAATGATAATTTGTAGATTACATAGAATTGTTACCAAGTTTCCTGCACATATTGAGTTCATCTTCCCATTAGATTGTAAGTTGGTTGAAGGACAGTGTCGTAGACCAGCTCCAAGAGGGGGTGTCAGGAGACGAACGGATGGTGAGGAGTTGCCGAAAGAGGGGGTGGAGAAACAACACAGACACCAAAGTGAAGGTGTTGATCCTAATCTTTACTTGTGAAGTTGATCATATATACTTTTCATTTTGGCAGGCTTACAGTACTTTGAGGTTACAAAACAGGAATCATTATTCAAACAAAACATAATATTACGTAGCTACAATTAGAATAGAAGAATGTATCTTGGCTTATGCATAAGCAAGCATTTGTACTTTCAGTTCGAGTTTTGCTTTGAGCTGTTTTTGCTTAGTTAACTTTTAATAATAGTTACAAATGTCCCAAACTATTGGCCTATACCTTGGCTATTCTTTCTTGACTTACTGACTGGAACCGGTGCCATGGTTACAGCAAGTAGTTGATTTGTTATTACTTGTAACCAAACAAAAGTAAGGGAACAAACTATTGTGCACAGGAAAAAAAAAAGTTGCCCAGTACTAAGCACTAATCTATCTTCTTAACATTAATTTTCCTTCTCTAGATTTTAATTTAATTTCTCAAAAACTTCCTTGACAGGAATACAGGGAGTTTTTCTTTAGACATTAACAAATTACACTCCACAGCTGAATCATGGCATTTAGAGCAAACAGACTTATGCTTTAGAAGTAGTTGCATTAATTGGGAAAGTCATGATTTTTCCTTTATACTTAATGGTCATATGAGAAATCAGAACTATACTTATTAAAGGAATACAAAAACAAATCAGCCCATTCCCAGAAACATACTGCGCTCCTCCAGAGGATGGACGCCTTGCGCCATCCACCTCAGTAGGGCCTTGCCATTGCCTGAGTCAAGGGAGGGGCGCAGCAGGACGGGGATCAGATCTTATCCTCTTTGGGTTTCTTAGTAGATTTGGCTTAGGACTAAATTAGACCCTGTATAGGAACAAAATTGGTTTGAATTGAAACTAAACACTACAAAGAAAAGAAATTTTAAAATCCTAAATGGAAAAGAGAATTTTTTTATTTTGAAGAATTTTATAACTAGAAGGCTCTGACATATCGCAAGAGGTAATAATTTGTCTTTCCTTTCCCCTTTATGCTAGAAGAAGCACAGGTGAAATAAAAAGAACTGAAAGAGCTGGCACAGTGGTGCACACCTGTAACCCAGCAGCTCAGGAGGCTGAGGCAGGAGGATAATGAGTTCAAAGACAGCCTCAGCAAAAACAAGGCACCAAGAAACTCAGTGAGACCCTGTCTCTAAATAAAATATAAAATAGGGCTGGGGATGTAGCTCAGTGGTAAAGCCCCTGAGTTCAATCTCGGGTAACTGCCCCCCTACACCCCGGCCCCCAAAAAAAAGAATTGAAAGAGATGATAAATGCTGAATAGAGTGCTGAATCTCCAAGAAAGGAGGGAGGCTTTTTCCTGGTGAATTTGTTAAGATTTTAAACCTACCAGTTAGGAGTAAGGGCATCCCTCCATGTTAGGTGAAAGAGCCCAGCCTCCCCCAAAGTTTTTCTTTGGACCAGCATCACTGGGAACACTTGGAACTCACTGACTGAGGCCAACTGTTCTGCACAATGACCTCTGATCTTTCCCTCAGCTCCAAGCACCCACACCACGTGGAAGGATATGAGGACAACTCTGGGCCAGGCCAGATAGCTCATAGATTTCACAGTAATAAATTCACATTGCCACAAGCACCTAAAATCATTCAGATATTTTTTTCTGTATAAATTGTCCTTGTACTGTGTGTGTGTGTGTGTGTGTGTGTGTGTGTGTGTGTGTGTTTGTGTGTGTTTTAAGCAATTTACTGGGCAACATGAAAATTGGATTTAAAAATTTTAATCATTGCTTGTGCTATTGAGATCAAATAGGAATCATTGTTTCTCTGATGTGCATAAGGGTTTTTATGATCACACCATTCTATCTCGTTTTGGTCATGCCCATTTTTTTTTTCATTTTAGCAAGTGAATCCCTAAGGTTAGTCAGCAAAACATTTCATTTATTGCCAAAGCAAAAAAAAAAAAAACAAAAAAAAACAAAAAATAAGTTCTTCTTTTAAGACTCTAGACTTATTTATTTAATTTTGTTTACATTTAGATTTTAAAATTAGTTGTGCTTAACTGAAGCACCGAATTTCTATTTAAATTTAAATACTTTAAGCTTGTTAAGGCCCTGAGATTTGGAATTTTAATGAAAGCTGTGTTGGCCTATTAATCATGTGCAATGAATTATTAGAACCAAAGACAAGAATGTCTGGGCATTGAAGATAATAAGACAGTTTACTAATATATGGTATTATCATCAGATAACAAAGTGTCACTACAAATAAGAGTTATTACATGATAATTTTTCTGAGTCAATTTCTTATTTGTTTCTTAAATCATAATTATTAATACATATTAAATGCACAAATTAATGTACATTACGCAAATTAAAGGGATTCATTGATGTTTCCCTACTTGCATTAATATAGTGTGCATTAATTTCAATTCTTTTTTCTGTAAAATGGGGATAATAGGTTATCTTATAGGTTGTTGTGTAAACCACATAAGTTAATGCATGTAAAAGTCTTATAGGCATTTAATAAGTGTTAGGTATTTTTATCTAATGTGTGTCTCTATTCGTTACTCAATTTGAAAAATCCTGATTGGATTCAGGTATGTAAAAATTCATCTTTTCAAAGAAATTCACTGAGTTTTGATAGAATGGATTATCCGAAATTCAATCTAATTTTTACAGAAAACATGCCACTTTTAAACTACATTAAACAAGGTTTTTAAAGTCAGGCATTTATTTGTATTGAAGCAATCTAAGAAGACTCACACTCAAATTATTTTTCTATGAAATATGCCCTAGATGATTATGATGATTATGTTTATTATTATTGCAGAGCAGAGGTTTTACTATTAAGTCGATCTAATTCCTATGCTGCATTATATAAATTCTAAGGAGCAAGTACATATTGTGTCACAAAGTGTCAATCATGAGTTATGATTGTTAATAATGAATTCTAATGGTGACCATGATGATGATTCAATTTAATGCCCTACATTAATAAAGAGCATAGAGGATAAGGAAAATTGTTTGGGTATCATCCTTTACCCTACCCCACACCCGTGACCTATAAGAAATTAGCCAGTAAAACCAAAGAAAAACTTATATGTAGATAAAATTATATAAACATACATTAAAAGATTTTTTTAATGCCCCATGAAATTTTCCCTTCTGAACTGACCTTTATATTTAAGACCTTTACAATAGCAGTATGCACAACTTCAGAGATTGTATTTTTAAATCCCTGAACATTTACGTTTAGTTTTCCCTTTTACACATCCACAGACTATGTACCAATTTCCCATAGTAAAATCTGCTGGAACTGCCTTCTATGTGGAATTTTATTTCTTTTTCTGAAAACATCTAGATATCTACCTATAAAAGAGATTGTCATATTGATCTTTTTGATACGGGGAGTTAAAAGAAAGTACATGTCACTGATTTCTAAATGACTTGAAGTTCATCCAGGTAGTTTATAGAGAAAACAGAGAACATAAGAAATGTCAAGTACATGTAGCTTCCAGCTCAATTTCAAAGTTGATTTATTGTAAATCAATGCTAATAAGGTAACCTCTTGTTTAGGAAAATTATTTAGAGAAAGCGATACCTACAACTGAACTAGATAGTGTGGTGTTTTTAGTCATTTCTGGATAAACTTTTACTACAATTTTCGTGAACACCAAGTATCACAAGAATCCCTACTTTCTCTATTTCCGTCTCTACTTTCTCTATTCTCCTGGGGATTTCATATTCACACTTTGCTGTAACAGTTGCCTTCAAGACAATGACTCCCAAATCTACACCATCAGTTTTAGGCTGTCTGTGAAGGGTATTTCCACGTGATTATCCCACAGATAACTCACATTCAACATTACTCAAATGAAATCCACTAAAGCCTCCTCTACATTTGCTATTCCTCACATATTCCTGTTTTCCTGAGTGATCCCAACAGCTAGCCAGCCTGCCCAAACTGATTTGTTGTCTTTACCGTTTCCTCTTCAACTAGGACTTTAAAGTTCTCCATATCCTTCTCCATGAGGGTTTCAGAGATTTTCTCCCACCTTCAACACAGCACGTCTTCAGATACAGACCACTTCATTTTGATCTTGTTTTAGCACTCAGATCACTCTTTTGAACTAAATAGGTGTGTCTAAAACCTGGGGAACCAGGTTTCACAGTTATCGACCCCTGCTCCTTGGACTCACATGCACAATTTTATGAGTGGGTCTATCTGCGTGTTCTAGACCTAGAGATCTGATGATTTTCTAAAACCCAGTCTATCTCCCTCCAGATGTCCCTGTTTGTAGTATGCCCTCAACTGAAAGAGATTTATGGTCCCCTATTGTTAATACTCTGCAATCATTGATGTCCATGCTCATACCCAAGCCTGGCTTCCAGAGACACACCTGGGCTCCCTGGTGGCACATGGCATGGTGGGGGGTGGGACGTTTTCCGAGATTTCTATTGCCAAGTACCTTGCTTAGAAATCAGGCCAGATACAGCTTCACAGAGCCTAGTCTCAGCCCCATAGGCTGATACCCTGCCACCTCCCCTGAATAGCAGGCTTCTCAGAATGACCCAGGTCTTGGCAGCTCAACTGGTACTATCCTACTAGCCCCTTGAAACCTAGCTGGAGTCTCCATAGAAACAGGGTACATCTCTATAGAAATGGGCTCCCTCCTCTTGCCCCAGTGTGATGAAGCTCTCAGAGAAGCTCAATAGTGAGGGTCTTTCCATTTATAGAAATTAGGATAACCAAGTGTTCTGAGCTTGCTGAGCCTTAGATGGCAGATTCCTGCTATATTCTTTAAGATTTCTGCCATCAATGTTACCTGAGATGCCAACTTGCCATCCCACTAACTATAAGACAGTGTTCTCAGTCAAGACGAATCCCACAACCAATAACACACACACACACACACACACACACACACACACACACACACACACGCACATGCCCATCCATCATGGTGACCAAGGCTTTGTATCTGTGATACAGACTGAATGCACCCACAAATCACATTCACTGCTTCAAAAAGATCGTGATCAGGAAACAACTTATGTCACTTGTAAAATGTGATATGTCCTGGACTATCACTGTGGTAAAAAAAGAAATAGAGAAATGCAAAAAATGGGAGAAAATACTTAACCTCTTAGAAACCTAAAAAAATATTTAGATGTGGTTCCAACCAATCCTGAGTTAAAAATCATCTTGAAAAAAATGCTTTCACTTCTATTTATCAATTTACTTTCTTACTTACTTACTTACTTACTTACTTACTGCAGTACTTGAGATTGAACCCAGTGGCACTCTAACATGAAGCTATATCCCCAGCCCTTTCAATTATTTGGGGTGGGGGGCCTTGCAGAGTTTCAAATTTATGATCCTCTTGCCTTAGTCTCCCAAGTACCAGGGATTACAGGCAGTTACCACTCATCCCCATTGATTACTTATTTTTAAAATAAGGCTATTTTTAAAAATTGAACTATAATTTGTACTCAAAGAATGCACAGATCTAAAGTGCACAAGTTTGTAATATTTTACATATATATGAACTACCAAAAATCAGGATATAAAACATTTCCATCACTTTAGAAAATTTCTTCATGCTTCAACTTATATCACCCCTGAGATCAAAAAAAAAAAAAAAAAACCCAAAAACACCACCATTATTACTTCATCATTATAGCTGTTTTGCTAATTTTTGAAATTTATTTAAAGGAAACATACAGTATATATTTTGTATCTGGCTTCTTTCACCCAGAAATTTTTTTTTTAGATTTGTCAAAGTTATTAATGTTTCAGTATTTGTGTTTCTAAAGTAACTGAATTCCACTGAATGATAAACCGTGATTTGTCTTCTGTCTTTTGGCTGAAGGCATAATATTTGTTTGAGTTATTATGAATTTTTACACAAAAATTTTTGTGAACCTTGCATTAATTTCCTTGGAAATATGCTAGCAATGGGATTGTTTTCAATAGAATAACTACATATTTAACTAAATTAGAAATTACTAATATTTTTGAAAAGTAAGTGAATAGACTTCAAATTTCACCTTGAGTATCTACCGAAATAGCTAGAAAGCATTTTGTTTTCATCATTATAATAACCAAAAAGAGCAGAAGAAAATGCAAATTAATGACTTTCCTTGACTTTATTAGGGATGAAGATTATAAGGCAAACAACTAACCAAAGTCTGGGGAGAGATAAGCATCCAAAATAATCCAGACATTTTTTTAAACTATGGGAGAACCCACTAGATACATAGGAGTTTATTTATAAAAAAAAAAAAACCTCAAATAAAAAATAGTTAATGGATTGCTAAAGACTAAGTATAGACTGGTTTAAGAGCATAAAGACCCAGAGGGCTATATACATAAGATGTTTGTATTTTTTTCTTTTTCTCTATGGATTCCACCAAATGCTCCCAGGAAGATAGGGAAGTATTCTGAGAAAGTGTCTTTAACGGTATCATTTTTTGGATAGGTGGAGGGACAAAGAGAAGCAACAGCAGCCAAAACTCCTCCCAGACCCATTTTCTGATTTTTTGCATAGAACAAAAGCTGTAATCTTAAGGGGCAAGAGTAACATAAACTGTTACATTAGGACACTCAACGGAAAACCTTTGCAACTATGGAATGAACTGGCCGAAATGTCTAACGTTGGGAGGAATAAGAACTAGGCTCAGCCATATTGCTAGAAAGTGGGTCATTGTGAAGGCCATATCCCTGTGACTGAGTTTACAGTACCTAAGGCAGGGCTTCCTGGAAACATCAGAAATCCCTTCTCTGTTTCCCACTAGTCCACTAACATGCATTTACTGAAAAAAACAGTAGAATACAGCTGAGAATTCTTCAAGAGATAGATTACCTGTGGAGAACAGCGAAAATAGAATACACAAAAGCAAGCAGGGAACAATATTAACAAACTCAACTCAGCCATATAGAATAAAGATAACATTACAGTCAATTGAGATCAATCTCAGAATGCAAGGCTGGTTCAATATTAAAAAATTCAATCAACCGAATTTCCATAGTAACAGACTAACTAAGAAAAAAAAATATATCATTTCAATAGATGCAGAGAAAATAAGAAAATTCAATATCTATTTATCATAGAAACTATAACTAAATGAAACTAGGGCAAAGTCCAGTGGTAGAGTGCATGCTTAGTATGCATAAGGATCTGAATTCAAAACCCAGCACACATACACACACACACACAAAAAGAAACTACTAGTAAAAAATGGATAGACATTTTTTAACTTGATAAAAGGCATTGAGTAAATGTAATGTGCCAGACACATAGCTTATATTATCTCAAAACTTTTTTCAGCAGTTGTGAAATACACATCATTAATATCCTAAGCAAGGAACAAACTGAGGAATAGAGATGACTTTTTTACAAACAACATCTAGTAAACAACAGATGGATTTCAATGCACATCTATCTGGACCAAGAACCTACTGTTTTACTATAATATTTTTCATTTTAGATTGAAAAAGAAACAGAAATTTTTGTTCAAAACAATGGATCATGGATTAGCATGGGTAACGTGATAGAAAATCAGTAATTTTATCAATCATTTTTTTTTCAGGAAATGTAATGTTCGGTGAGGTAAATCTTAAAATACAAAAGAAGAAAAATACCTAAGTATATATCATTTGTCAAAATTTCTTGTATCTTATAGAACTTAAAAATAATAAAAGTTTCTACTGAAAAAAATAGATCAATGTATTTAAAAGCAGGTGACTTATAATTTTACTTTTAAGAAATAATCAGAGATGATCACAGATACATATGTATGAAAGCTTCTATTCCAATATTTATGATAGTAAATGGAATGGAAGGTTTCTATGTTCAATAAAAAGGAAGAAATTAACTTAATTTCATGTTAGGAAATTAAGATTACAAGGCAAACAACTATATAGAGTACACCAATATTGGGAAATTTTGCTTTGGATATTTTAAAGATAGATAGAGGTAGAATGGGATGAATGCAAAGAGAGCTTTGATTTTCTGACCTCTTCTATTCTTCTGAATAACTTTCTACATTTTCTTCATTTTTCCACAATGAAAACTTATTACTTGAAATAACAGACATACAAAAAAGAATTCATCTCAGTGAAGCACAGTGTTAGGAGGGAGATACTGCAGATTCAATGAGACACAAGGGTTGATAGCTGGTTGTGCATTTTGACCAAGTCTCCATTTATTCTTACAAAAGAGTACCCATGCAAAAGTCTGTGAGAAGTTATGCTCTCTCTAAATTCACTCCTACACGTCTTTTTCTAGAGTCCAGGCATCTCTGTATACAATATTATTTGCCATGTTGCTGCAGATTAACAAGCCTGTTTGGGGTGCTCTCAGTCCATTCTCGTCATGGTCTCTTTTTCTCTGTTTTGTAGCTATGATACCATTGGAAATGAGCAATCAATCATTTGTCACTGAATTCATAATCTTGGGATTTTCCAACCACTCCAACCTACAGGGCTGGTTATTTCTGCTCTTTCTAGTCATTTACCTGACCACTCTCCTGGGGAACGTGCTCATAATAGTGGCCACCAGGGTCAGTCCTGCTCTCCACATTCCCATGTACATTTCCTCAGCAATTTGAGCTTCTTGGACGTCTGCTACACATCCACCACCCTCCCAGTACTGCTGGTGAACTTCTGGGAGAAGAAGGCCATTTCTTATGAGGGCTGCCTTTCCCAGATCTTCTTCTTGGTAACAAGTGCTGGCACAGAAGGCTTCTTACTGGATGTGTGGCCAGTATGACTGCTGTGTGGCCACGTGCCGTCCTCCTCAGTACCCAGTCATCATGAGTGTGAAGGTCTGTGTTTTCAGGTGACTGGGTCCTGGCTGTGTGGGCTGGTGAATTTGGTCACACACACTGTGCTGGCCATCACACTCACACTTTGTGGGCCCCACCAGTTCAGCCACTTTCTCTGTGACACCCCATTGCTCCTGAAACTCTCCTGCTCAGACACCTCTGTCAACGAGTCTGCGCTCCACGTGGTCAGTGCCACCATGGGCCTGAGCCCCTGCCTTTTCACTGCAGGCTCTTACACACTCATTATGGCGGCCATCCTGGGGATTCCCTGTACCCAGGGCAGGAGGAATTCCTTCTCCAACTGTGCGTCCTCCCTCACTTTCGTGGTGGTCTTCTATGGAACAGCCAACTTCCACTATGACAGGCCCAGAGAAGGCTGGAATGGACACCCTGGTCTCTGTGCTCTTCTGTGTGGTGAGCCCCCTGTTGAGCCCCATAATTCACAGCCTGAGAAGCAACGAGGTCCAGAGTGCCCTGAGGAAGCTGGCTGAAGGATTTGCATTTCTTTGCAGGATCAAAATCTAGACCAATCTTCAAACTGGAGTATACATTCATCTGAAAAAGATGCCTCCCAGGGACTTGTAGGCACCTGGTTAGAGAGTCTGTATCTGACGCTTAAACTCCAACTCCCGCTTTTATAATCTCTGAGACTCCTTTCTCTCCTCTCTTTTAACAAACACCCTTTTCCCACTTTCAGGTTCAAGTGTGTCGGACACCTTGTGTGGGTGTTCAGCACCATCTCTGTCCTTCTGTGTTCTCCCCACATCAGAGGGACAGAAAGTATGAGAACCTCGTTTCCCTCACTGCCCTTCTTGCAGGCCTCCATTTTAGGAGGTTCTGTAAAGATCAGCCAAACACTAGGCAGAGAGGAAGAAAGGAAAGGAAGAAAGCGGGTTCTTTTGGATCCCATAGCAGCAGCAGCAAACCAGTCCTTTAGGGGCAGGAACTAATCTCCTTGGTGCCAGGAGCTGTGTGTGCAGGCTCCTAGACCGCTGTTCCTGAATGTGGGTCACAGTAGCTTGCAATGAGCGTCTTTTTCCAGGGAAGTTAGGGTTTCCATATATGGGGTGGTGTCACCTGCCCTATTTTCTTTTTTCCTTCCAGATTTCCCAACCATTTTATAACTTTTTTCTGTGTCAACTTCCTCTACCCTAAGACATCAAGAGTCGTTCTTCATCTCTACCTGACCACGGTGGCACTGACCACAATAGTGGTTTACATCAGAGATGGTTCTAGGTAACAGATCTGAGGAGGTAGGTTGGATGTCTGACCTGAGGGAATTGAATATGTTGATGGTGTAACAGCCCATGGGAAAGGAGACCTGATAATTCCTAGTGTGCAATGACCCAACAGAGACTTTAAGTTATCGTGGCCTGAAATCAAATGTCTATGGAAAATTAAGCTTTGGAATAACACCATCGACCTTCAGGGTGGGAATGAACATTACAACATGACTACAGACTGCTGTTACTTACTGGAGTGGGAGACTTACAGAAAGAAAATAATAGGTTCAAGCATTATATTCCTCCTTCAAGTCAGGTTCAGATCATGAGAAATATTTTCTCTCTGGAAACTGATAAAGGTTAATATCAGAATAAACATCCAATTCTCCAAATTGCAGAAGTACAAAGAAAATTATAAATCCACAATTTCTCCAGGTCTCTCTTATGTCAATTAGGACATTAAGGGGGAATGATTGAGACCCTGTTAATTAGACTGGCAAAATACCACTGGAATTAGAAAAATCTCAGAGCCTTGAACCCTGAAATCTCCATTAACCCTCTTTGCTGTTAGAAGCAGCCCCTCTTTCCCCGAGGAGACTAGCTTTCTCTAAATTGAAGACCCTATGATGACTCTACCTGGGCAGTTGTCTTTTTTTTTTAAGAGATAGTGAGTGAGGAGAGGAGAGGAGCGAAGAGGAGAGGGATGAGAGAGAGAGAGATAGAGAGAGAGAGAGAGAGAGAGAGAGAGAGAGAGAGAATTTTTAATATTTATTTTCTAGTTCTCGGCGGATACAACATCTTTGTTGGTATGTGGTGCTGAGGATCGAACCCGGGCCGTACGCGTGCCAGGCAAGCGCACTACTGCTTGAGCCACATCCCCATCCCAATTGTATTTAAGATGCTCATCAATCATCCCACATTGTCACCAGACTCTTAATTTGGGTCTGATTCTAGAACGCCTCAGGTAAGGGTATAAAATATAGCCCAGGGGAGTATAAGGGTCACACCAAAATAAAAGGTAAATATTTTACTGTATTTTGTTAATAGGAGCCTTAAGAATATATAAGAGAATTTGTTTGAGTCTTCTAGACCAAAAAAGTCAGGACATATTGCTGGATCATCTTGAATGCAGTCACAGGGACGTAATCACCAGAAATGTTAGGGCCAAGGATTTTCCTGAGCCACGGGAAGTGGCTATTAGACTCTCTTTGGTTGATGGACTAAAATCTGGACTCAGTGTTTGCTTAAGTTCAATGACCAATATGATGCTGGAATAATGAAGAGGATGGTCATCAGAAATAAATAAGGTGTTGGATGGCGTGTTATGTGACCCCTTCCCTGGCCTCACAGCTGTATCTGGAGGAGTGCCTGGAGCACCAGCCTTCGCCAAGGCCTCGTGGACATGCGTTCAGATGGCAGTACCAGATCCTTGTGAAACCCACAGCTGCTGTCCTCGGCAGCATGGGAAGCCATTAACAGATGGCATCTTTGAAACAGGCTCACTTATTTCAGTGAGAATAAGGGGACCCTGAAGTAGAAGAGGCCATGTGGTGGAGCAGTGATCAGAACATTTGAATCTGTAGAGATTTTTGAGAGTGGTAAATGATCATGGTATTTATAGACGGGAAAAAATGGCCACCCTCCTAGAATAGTGCCTGTCCCATGTAATGTGAAACTCTTCTTTTCACTCTTCATTGGTGCATTGTTGTGGTCCATAATGGTGGGATTTGCTGACACATATTTGAACATGCACACAAAATAACCGTGAACTTTGGCCAATATCATTCCAATATTTCCCTTTTCCTCACCTTCTCCCCTGGTGCCTTGACTCTATTGATCTTCCTTCAACTTTCATGATGAGACTCCCTTCCCAACTTTCCTTCCTTTTCCCCATCTAGCTTTAACAGAGGAAAAACATACGGCCCTTAACTTTCTGAGTTGCTTATTTCCCTTAATGTTCTGAAGATCCATCCATCTTCCAGCATGACATAATTTCGTTCTTCTTTAAGGCTGAATGAAATTCCAGTGTGCATATACCAGATGTTCTTTATCCATTCGTGCACTGATGTCAGCTCGGCTGGTTCATGGGCATGTATGTGTCATTATAATATAATGACTTCGATCTGCTGTGATAAATACCAAGCAGAGGTAGAGCTGGGTCGCAGGGTGGTCCATAGCTACTCCTGAGGAGCCTCCATCTCGATTTCCACGGTGGTTGTGCTGATTTACATGCCCACCAACAGGGTGAGAGTGCTCCTTTCTCTTCAATTCTCTCCTTGTCACACTCATTTCTGTTTGTATTCTTGGTGGTTGCCTTTGTCACCGAAGTGAGATGAAATCTCAGGGTAGTCTTGACTTGCAAGTATTTTCATATATTTGTTGGCCAATCACATATTTTCTTCTAAGACGCTTCTGTTTAGTTCATTTAGTTTCCCATTTGGTAATTGGGTTATTTGATGATTGGGTTATTTAATAATTGTGGGATTGATGTTAAGTTTTTTGAGTTCTTTATTAATATTCTGAATATTCATCCTCTTTTAGAAGAGCCCCTCATAAAGATTTTCTCTTTTTCCGTAGGTTCTCTCTTCATATTCTAATTGTCTCTTTTGCTGTGCAGAACCTTCTTAATTTGATGCCATCCTATTATCTTACTTTCGGTGTTATCTCCTGAGCTTTGGCATCCTATTGAGAAAGTCATTACCTCTGCCATTAGGTTGGAGTATTGACTTTGTTTTTTCCTAGAAACTGCATAAATTCTGGTCTAGTGCCTGGGTCTTTAATGCATTTTGAGTTGATTTTTTGCAGGGTGAGCTATAGTTCAGGTCTCATTCTTTTGCATTTGGACAGGGGTGTAGAAGGACTCTTTCAGAGAGTAGATGTTAAAGACTGGGATGCAGAAGAAGTGTTGCAGAGAGCAGAAGTTGGAGACTGAGGTGCAGAAGGACTTTTACAGAAAGAAGTGTTTGGAGACTGGGGTGCACAAGTATCATTGCAGAGGGCAGAGTTTTAAGACTGAGGTGCAGAAGGACTGTTGCAAAGAGCAGATGTTGGAGACTGGGGTTCAGAAGGACTTATTCAGGGAGCATAGATTGGAGACAAGGGTGCAAAAGAATGGTTGCAGACAGCAGAGGTTAGACACTGGGGTGCAGAAGGACCATTTCAGAGGTCAGAGTTTGGGAACTGAGGTGCAGAAGGATTGTTACAGAGAACAGAAGTTGAAGACTGGTGTTCAGAAAGACTGTTGGAGAGAGCAGAGTTTGGAGACTGGGGTTTAGAAAGACTGATGCAGAGAGCAGAGGTCGGAGACTGGGGTGCAGAAGGATCGTTGGAGACAGCAGAGTTCCCAGACTCAGGTGGAGTAAGACTGTTGCAGAGATCAGATTTTAAAGACTTGGGTACAGGACTGATACAGAGAGCAGATTTGGGAGACAGGGGTGCAGCACTGATACAGAGAAGAAGTTGAAGACTGATACAGAAGAACTGTTACAGAGAGCAGAGGTTGGAGACTCAGGTGCAGAAGGATTATTGCAGAGAGCAGAGTTTTCAGACTGAGGTACAGAAGAACTGTTGCAGAGAGCAGATGTTGGAGAATGGGGTGCACAAAAATTGTTGCAGTGAGCAGACGTTGGAGAAAGATCTTACAGAGAGCAGTGTTGGGAGAATGAGGTGCAGAGGGATTGTTACAGAGAGAAGAAGGTGGAGACTGTGGTTCAGAAGGACCATTGCAGAGATCAGAGTTTGGTAACTGAGGTGAAGAATGATTGATAAAGAGAACAGAAGTTGGAGACTGGGGTCCAGAAGGAGTGTTGCAGAAAGCAGAGTTTGGAGACTGGGTTTTAGAATGACTCTTGCAAAGAGCAGAGGTTGGAGACTGGGGTGCAGAAGGACTGTTACACAGAGCAGAGTCTGGAGACAGGGTTGCAGAAGGATCTTACAGAGAGCAGAGTTTCGAGACTGAGGTGCAACAGGAGTATTACTGAGAGCAGAGTATGGAGACTGGGGTGCAGAAGGATCACTGCAGAGAACAGCGTTTTCAAACTGAGGTGCAGAAGGACTGTTGCAGAGAGCAGAGTTTGCAGACTGAGTTGCGGAAAGACTGTTACAGAGGGCAGAGTTTTGAGACTGTGGTGGAAAACGACAGATACAGAAAGCAGAGGTTGGATACTGGGGTGCATAAGTACCCTTACAAAGAACAAAGGAGGGAGACTGCGGTACAGTAGGACTGTTACAGAGAGTAGGGATTGGATACTGGGGTGCCGAATAACTGTTTTAGAGAACAGAGTTTGGAGACTGGGGTGCAAAAGGATTGTTGCAGAGAGCAGAGTTGTCAGACTGAGGTGCAGAAAGACTGTTGCAGGGAGCAGATGCTGGAGAATAAGGTGCAGAAGGACTGTTACAGAGAGTAGAGTTTCGAGACTGAGGTGCAGAAAGATCGTTGCAGAGAGCAGAGGTTGGAGACTGGGGTGCATTAGAACTCCTACAGAGAGCAAAGTTTTTAGACAAGGTTGCACAAGGATCTTAAGGAGAGCAGAGTTGTAGACCGATGTTCAGCAGGACTGTTAAAGAGAGCAGAGGTTGGAGATTTGGTGCAGAAAAACTGCTGCAGAGAGCAGATGTTGGAGACTGGGGTGCAGAAGGACTGTTGCAGAAAGCAGAGTTTGTAGACTGAGGTGAAGAAAGACTATTACAGAGAGCAGAGGTTGGAAATTGTGGTGCAGATGGACTGATACAGTAAGCAGATTTTGAAGACTGGGATGCAGAAAGACTGTTGCAGAGAGTAGACTTTGTAGACTGAGGTGCAGAAGCACTGTTACAGACAGCAGAGGTTGGAGAATGAGGTGCATAAGGCCTGTAACAGAGAGCAGAGGTTGGAGACTGGGGTGCAGAAGAACTGTTAAAGAAAGCAGGGTTTGGAGACAGGGTTGTAGAAGGATCGTTGCAAAGAACATAGTTTTCAGACTGAGGTGCAGAAGGACTGTTGCAGAGAGCAGAGTTTGGAGACTGAGTTGCAGAAGGACTGTTAAGGAAAGCAGAGATTGGAGACTGGGGTGCAGAAGCACCGTTAGAGAGAGCAGATTTTAAAGACTCCTATACAGGAGGAATGTTAACAAGAGCAGAGTTTGGATACTGGGGTGGAGAAGGACTTTTGCTGAGAGCAGAGGATGGAGAAGGTGGTGCCGAAGGATCGTTGTAGAGAGCAGAGTATTGAGACTGGCGTGAAAAAGAACTGTTACAGAAAACAGAGTTTGGAGAAGGGGTGCAAAAGGACTGTTACAGAGGGCAGAGTTTGGAGACTGGGTTGCAAAAGAATCTTACAAAGAACAAATGTTGGAGACCGAGGTGCAGGCCTGTTATAGAGTGCAGAGGTTGGAGAATGAGGTGCAGAAGGCCTGTTACAGAGAGCAGAGTTTTGAGACTGTTGTGCAGAAGCACTCTTACAGATAGCACAGTTTCGAGGCAGGGTTGCAGAAGGATCTTACAGAGAGCATTTTGGAGACTGAGTTTCAGAAGGACTGTTTCAGAGAGCAAAGGTTGTAAACTGGGGTCCAGAAGGATTGTTTCAGAGTGCAGAGTTTTCAGACTGATGTGGAGAAAGACTCTAGTAGAGAGCAGATATGGGATCCTGGGGTGCAGAAAGACTGTTACAGAGAGCAGAGTTTGGAGACTGGGGTGCAGAAGAATCGTTGCAGAGAGCACCGTTTGGGGACTGGGGTGCAGAAGGCCTGTTACAGAGAGCAGAGGTTGAAGACTGGGGTGCAGAAGGCCTGTTACAGAGAGCAGAGTTTGGAGACTGGGTTGCAGGAGGATCTTAAAGAGAGCAGAGAATGGAGACTTAGGTGCAGAAGCACTGTTAGAGAGAGTAGAGGTTGGACACTGAGGTGCAGAAGGACTTTTGCAGAGAGCAGAGTTTGGAGACTGAGGTGCAGAAGTATTGTTAAAGAGAGCAGATGTTGGAAACTGAGGTGCAGAAGGACTGTTGCAGAGGGCAGAGGTATTAGACTGGAATGTACAAGGACTGTTGCAGAGAGTATAGGTTGGAAATTGGAGTCCAGAAAGAATGTAGCAGAGAGTACAGGATGGAGACTGGTATGCAGAAGGACTGACACAGAAAGCAGAGGTTGGAGACTCGGGTGCAGAAGTACCCTTACGGAGAGCAGAGGTTGGAGAATGCAGTAGAGAAAGACTGTTACAGAGAGCAAAGTTTGGAGACTAAGGTGGAGAATGACTGTTGCAGAGAGAATATGTTGGAGACTGGGGTGAAAAAGGACTGTTGCAGAGAGCAGAAAATGGAGACTGGGGTGCAGAAGGACTGTTACAGAGAGCAGAGTTTGCAGACTGAGTTGCAGAAGAACTCTTACAGAGGGCAGAGTTTGGAGACTGTGGTTCAAAACGACTGATACAGAAAGGGGAGGTTGGATACTGGGGTGCATAAGGACCCTTACAGAGAACAGAGGTTGGAGACTGTGGTACAGAAGGATTGTTATAGAGAGCAGAGGTTGGAGTCTGGGGTGCATCAGAACTGATGTAGAGAATAGAGTTTCGAGACTGGGGTGCAGAAGGATCGTTGGGGCCATCAGAGTATGGAGACTGGGGTGTAGAAGGACTGTTGAAGAGAGCAGTGATTGGAGACTGAGGTACAGAAGGACTGTTACAGAGAGCAGGGGTTGGAGACTGGGGTGCAGATGGATTATTGCAGAGAGCAGAGTTTTCAGACTGAGGTACAATAGAACTGTTGCAGGAAGCAGATGTTGGAGACTGGGGTTAAAAAAAACTGTTGCAGCTAGCAGAGTTTTCAGACTGGGGTGCAGAAGGATCGTTGCAGAGAGGAGGGGTTCGAGACTGAGGTACAGAAGGATCGTTGCAGAGAGCAATGTTACGAGATTGGGGTGCAGAAGGACTTTTACAGAGAGCACAGGTTGGAGACTGGGGTGTAGAAGGAATGTTGCAAAGAGCAGAAGTTGGAGATTTGTTTGCAAAGGACTGTTGCAGAAAGCAGAGTTTGGAGACTGAGGTGCAGAAGGACTTTTGCAGAGAGCAGAGTTTGTAGACTGAGGTGCAGAAGCATTGTTACAGACAGCAGAGGTTGGACATAGGATTGCAAAAGACCTGTAACACAGAGCAGAGGTTGGAGACTGGGGTGCAGAAGAACTGTTACAGAAAGCAGGGTTTGGAGACTGGGGAGCAGAAGAACTGTTGCGGAGATCAGAGGTTGGAGACAGGGGTGCAGAAGGACTGTTAGAGAGAGAAGAGGTTGTAGACAGCGGTGCAGAAGGATCTTACAGAGAGCAGAATTTGTAGACTGAGGTGCAGAAGGACTGTTCTGGAGATCAGAGATTGGAGACTGGGGTGCAGTAGGATCATTGCAGGTAGCAGAGTTTAAATACTGGGGTGCTGAAGTATCGTTGCAGAGAGCAGAGTTTGGAGACTGGGGTGCAAAAGGCCTGCTACAGAGAGCAGATTTGTAGACTGGCGTACAGAAGGCATTTTAAAGAGAGGAGAGGTTGGAGACTGGGGTGCAGAAGGACTGTTACAGAGAGCAGAGTTTTAACTGGGTTGCTGAAGGATCTTACAGAGAGCATAGTTTGGAGACTAAGGTGCAGGTGGACTGTTACAGAGAGCAGTGGTTGAAAACTGGGGTGCAGAAGGATCGTGGAGAGCAGAGGTTTCAGACTGAGATGCAGAAGTACTGTTACAGAGAGCCGAGGTTGGAGATTGAGGTGTAGAAGGACTGATACAGAGAGCAGAGTTTGGAGACTGAGGTGCAGAAAAACTGTTACAGAAAGCAGAGGTTAGAAATTGGGGTGCAGATGGACCGTAACAGAGAGCAGAGGTTGGAGACTATGGTATAGAAGGACTGTTACAGAGAGCAGAGGTGGGCGACTTGGGTGTAGAAGGACTGTTACAGAAAGCACAGGTTGGAGACTGAGGTGCAGAAGGATAGACACAGAGAGCAGAGGTTGGAGACTGTTTTTCAGAAGGACTGATACAGTAAGCAGAGGTTGGTGACTGGGGTCCAGAAAAATAGTTGCAGAGAAAAGAGATTGGAGACTGAGGTGTAGAAGAACTGTTACAGAGTGCAGATGTTGGAGACTGGGGTGCAGAAGAACTGTTGCAGAGAGAAGAGGTTGGAGACTGGGGTGCAGAAGAACTGTTACAGAGAGCAGAGGTAAGAGACAGCAGTTGAGATGGATCTTACATAGAGCAGATTTTTTAGAGTAAACTACAGGAGGACTGTTACAAAGAGCAGAAGTTGGATACTGGGGTGGAGGAGGACTGTTGCAGAGAGCCGAGGAAGGAGACTGGGGTGCAGAAGGATCGTTTTGGAGAGCAGAGTATTGAGACTGGTGTGCAGAAGGACTGTTACAGAGAACAGAGTTTGGAGAACGGGTGCAGAAGGACTGCTGCACGTAGCAGAGGTTTGAGGCTTGGGTGCAGAAGGACTGTTGCAGACAGCAGAGTTTGGAGACTGAGGTACAGAAGGACTGTTACAGAGAGCAGAGGTTGGAGACTGCGGTGCAGATGGACTGATACAGATAGCAGAGGTTAGAGACTGGGGTGCAGAAGGACCGTTTCAGAGAGCAGATTTTGGAGACTACACTACAGGAGGACTGTTACAGAGTGCAGAGGTTGGAGACTGGGGTGGATAATGACTGTTTCAGAGTGCAGACTTTGGAGACTGGGGTGCACAAGGATCGTTTCAGAGAGCAGAGTTTATAGACTGAGGTGCAGAACGACTGTTGCAGAGAGCAGATGTTGGAGACTGGGGAGCAGAAGGACTTCCTCAGAGAGCAGATGTTGGAGATTGGTTTGCAGAAGGATTGTTACAGAGAGCAGAGGTTGGATACTGGGGTTCAGAAGGACCATTGCAGAGATCAGAATTTGGGAACTGAGGTGAAGAAGGATCGTTGAAGAGAGCAGAGTTTTCAGACTGAGGTGCAGAAGGACTGTTGCAGAGAGCAGAGGTTGGAGACTAAGGTGCAGAAGGACTGTTGCAGATAGCAGAGGTTGGAGACTGGGGTGTAGAAAGACTTTTGCAGGGACAAGAATTTGAGACAGCAGTTCTGAAGGACTCTTGCAGAGAGCAGAGTTTGGAGACTGAGTTGCAGAAGGACTGTTAAGGAAAGCAGAGATTGGAGACTGGGGTGCAGAACCACCGTTAGAGAGAGCAGATTTTGGAGACTGCTATACAGCAGGACTGTTACAAAGAGCAGAATTTGGATACTGGGGTGAAGAAGGACTTTTCTGAGAGTGGAGGATGGAGACTGTGGTGCAGAAGGATCGTTGTAGAGAGCAGAGTATTGAGACTGGCATGCAAAAGAACTGTTACAGAAAACAGAATTTGGAGAAGGGGTGCAGAAGGACTGTTACAGAGGGCAGAGTTTGGAGACTGGGTTGCAAAAAATCTTACAAAGAACAAATGTTGGAAACCGAGGTGCAGGCCTGTTATAGAGTGCAGAGGTTGGAGAATGAGGTGCAGAAGGCCTGTTACAGAGAGCAGAGTTTTGAGACTGTTGTGCAGAAGCACTCTTACAGATAGCACAGTTTCGAGGCAGGGTTGCAGAAGGATCTTACAGAGAGCATTTTGGAGACTGAGTTTCAGAAGGACTGTTTCAGAGAGCAAAGGTTGTAAACTGGGGTCCAGAAGGATTGTTTCAGAGTGCAGAGTTTTCAGACTGATGTGGAGAAAGACTCTAGTAGAGAGCAGATATGGGATCCTGGGGTGCAGAAAGACTGTTACAGAGAGCAGAGTTTGGAGACTGGGGTGCAGAAGAATCGTTGCAGAGAGCACCGTTTGGGGACTGGGGTGCAGAAGGCCTGTTACAGAGAGCAGAGGTTGAAGACTGGGGTGCAGAAGGCCTGTTACAGAGAGCAGAGTTTGGAGACTGGGTTGCAGGAGGATCTTAAAGAGAGCAGAGAATGGAGACTTAGGTGCAGAAGCACTGTTAGAGAGAGTAGAGGTTGGACACTGAGGTGCAGAAGGACTTTTGCAGAGAGCAGAGTTTGGAGACTGAGGTGCAGAAGTATTGTTAAAGAGAGCAGATGTTGGAAACTGAGGTGCAGAAGGACTGTTGCAGAGGGCAGAGGTATTAGACTGGAATGTACAAGGACTGTTGCAGAGAGTATAGGTTGGAAATTGGAGTCCAGAAAGAATGTAGCAGAGAGTACAGGATGGAGACTGGTATGCAGAAGGACTGACACAGAAAGCAGAGGTTGGAGACTCGGGTGCAGAAGTACCCTTACGGAGAGCAGAGGTTGGAGAATGCAGTAGAGAAAGACTGTTACAGAGAGCAAAGTTTGGAGACTAAGGTGGAGAATGACTGTTGCAGAGAGAATATGTTGGAGACTGGGGTGAAAAAGGACTGTTGCAGAGAGCAGAAAATGGAGACTGGGGTGCAGAAGGACTGTTACAGAGAGCAGAGTTTGCAGACTGAGTTGCAGAAGAACTCTTACAGAGGGCAGAGTTTGGAGACTGTGGTTCAAAACGACTGATACAGAAAGGGAAGGTTGGATACTGGGGTGCATAAGGACCCTTACAGAGAACAGAGGTTGGAGACTGTGGTACAGAAGGATTGTTATAGAGAGCAGAGGTTGGAGTCTGGGGTGCATCAGAACTGATGTAGAGAATAGAGTTTCGAGACTGGGGTGCAGAAGGATCGTTGGGGCCATCAGAGTATGGAGACTGGGGTGTAGAAGGACTGTTGCAGAGAGCAGTGATTGGAGACTGAGGTACAGAAGGACTGTTACAGAGAGCAGAGGTTGGAGACTGGGGTGCAGATGGATTATTGCAGAGAGCAGAGTTTTCAGACTGAGGTACAAAAGAACTGTTGCAGGAAGCAGATGTTGGAGACTGGGGTTAAAAAAAAACTGTTGCAGCTAGCAGAGTTTTCAGACTGGGGTGCAGAAGGATCATTGCAGAGAGCAGGGGTTCGAGACTGAGGTACAGAAGGATCGTTGCAGAGAGCAATGTTACGAGATTGGGGTGCAGAAGGACTTTTACAGAGAGCACAGTTTGGAGACTGGGGTGTAGAAGGAATGTTGCAAAGAGCAGAAGTTGGAGATTTGTTTGCAAAGGACTGTTGCAGAAATCAGAGTTTGGAGACTGAGGTGCAGAAGGACTTTTGCAGAGAGCAGAGTTTGTAGACTGAGGTGCAGAAGCATTGTTACAGACAGCAGAGGTTGGAGAATGGGTTGCAAAAAGCCTGTAACACAGAGCAGAGGTTGGAGACTGGGGTGCAGAAGAACTGTTACAGAAAGCAGGGTTTGGAGACTGGGGTGCAGAAGAACTGTTGCGGAGAGCAGAGGTTGGAGACTGGGGTGCAGAAGGACTGTTAGAGAGAGAAGAGGTTGGAGACAGCGGTGCAGAAGGATCTTACAGAGAGCAGAATTTGTAGACTGAGGTGCAGAAGGACTGTTCTGGAGATCAGAGGTTGGAGACTGGGGTGCAGTAGGTTCATTGCAGAGAGCAGAGTTTAAATACTGGTGTGCAGAAGGATCGTTGCAGAGAGCAGAGTTTAGAGACTGGGGTGCAAAAGGCCTGCTACAGAGAGCAGATTTGTAGACTGGCGTACAGAAGGCATTTTAAAGAGAGGAGAGGTTGGAGACTGGGGTGCAGAAGGACTGTTACAGAAAGCAGAGTTTTAACTGGGTTGCAGAAGAATCTTACCGAGAGCATAGTTTGGAGACTAAGGTGCAGGTGGACTGTTACAGAGAGCAGTGGTTGAAAACTGGGGTGCAGAAGGATCGTGGAGAGCAGAGGTTTTAGACTGAGATGCAGAAGTACTGTTACAGAGAGCCGAAGTTGGAGATTGAGGTGTAGAAGGACTGATACAGAGAGCAGAGTTTGGAGACTGAGGTGCAGAAAAACTGTTACAGAAAGCAGAGGTTAGAAATTGGGGTGCAGATGGACCGTTACAGAGAGCAGAGGTTGGAGACTATGGTATAGAAGGACTGTTACAGAGAGCAGAGGTGGGCGACTTGGGTTCAGAAGGACTGTTACAGAAAGCACAGGTTGGAGACTGAGGTGCAGAAGGATAGACACAGAGAGCAGAGGTTGGAGACTGTTGTTCAGAAGGACTGATACAGTGAGCAGAGGTTGGAGACTGTTGTTCAGAAGGACTGATACAGTAAGCATAGGTTGGTGACTGGGGTCCAGAAAGTTAGTTGCAGAGAGAAGAGGTTGGAGACTGAGGTGTAGATGAACTGTTACAGAGAGCAGATGTTGGAGACTGGGGTGCAGAAGAACTGTTGCAGAGAGAAGAGGTTGGAGACTAAGGTGTAGAAGAACTGTTACAGAGAGCAGAGGTAAGAGACAGCAGTTGAGATGGATCTTACATAGAGCAGATTTTTTAGAGTAAACTACAGGAGAACTGTTACAAAGAGCAGAGGTTAGATACTGGGGTGGAGAAGGACTGTTGCAGAGAGCCGAGGAAGGAGACTGGGGTGCAGAAGGATCGTTTTGGAGAGCAGAGTATTGAGACTGGTGTGCAGAAGGACTGTTACAGAGAACAGAGTTTGGAGAACGGGTGCAGGAGGACTGTTGCACGGAGCAGAGGTTTGAGGCTTTGGTGCAGAAGGACTGTTGCAGACAGCAGAGTTTGGAGACTGAGGTACAGAAGGACTGTTACAGAGAGCAGGGGTTGGAGACTGGGGTGCAGATGGACTGATACAGAAAGCAGAGGTTAGAGACTGGGGTGCAGAAGGACCGTTACAGAGAGCAGATTTTGGAGACTACACTACAGAAGGACTGTTACAGAGTGCAGAAGTTGGAGACTGGGGTGGATAATGACTGTTTCAGAGTGCAGACTTTGGAGACTGGGGTGCACAAGGATCTTTTCAGAGAGCAGAGTTTATAGACTGAGGTGCAAAACGACTGTTGCAGAGAGCAGATATTGGAGACTGGGGATCAGAAGGACTTCTTCAGAGAGCAGATGTTGGAGATTGGGCTGCAGAAGGATTGTTACAGAGAGCAGAGGTTGGATACTGGGGTTCAGAAGGACCATTGCAGAGATCAGAGTTTGGGAACTGAGGTGAAGAAGGATCGTTGAAGAGAGCAGAGTTTTCAGACTGAGGTGCAGAAGGACTGTTGCAGAGAGCAGAGGTTGGAGACTAAGGTGCAGAAGGACTGTTGCAGATAGCAGAGGTTGAAGACTGGGGTGTAGAAAGACTTTTGCAGGGACAAGAATTTGAGACAGTGGTTCTGAAGGACTGTTACAGAGAGCAGAGTTTGGAGACTGAGTTGCAGAAGGATTGTTAAGGAAAGCAGAGATTGGAGACTGGGGTGCAGAACCACCGTTAGAGAGAGCAGATTTTGGAGACTGCTATACAGCAGGACTGTTACAAAGAGCAGAGTTTGGATACTGAGGTGGAGAAGGACTTTTGCTGAGAGCAGAGGATGGAGACTGTGGTGCAGAAGGATCGTTGTAGAGAGCAGAGTATTGAGACTGGCGTGCAAAAGAACTGTTACAGAAAACAGAGTTTGGAGAAGGGGTGCAGAAGGACTGTTACAGAGGGTAGAGTTTGGAGACTGGGTTGCAAAAGAATCTTACAAAGAACAAATGTTGGAGACCGAGGTGCAGGCCTGTTATAGAGTGCAGAGGTTGGAGAATGAGGTGCAGAAGGCCTGTCACAGAGAGCAGAGTTTTGAGACTGTAGTGCAGAATCATTCTTACAGATAGCAGAGTTTCGAGACAGCGTTGCAGAAGGATCTTACAGAGAGCATTTTGGAGACTGAGTTTCAGAAGGACTGTTTCAGAGAGCAAAGGTTGTAAACTGGGGTCCAGAAGGATTGTTTCAGAGTGCAGAGTTTTCAGACTGATGTGGAGAAAGACTGTAGTAGAGAGCAGATATGGGATCCTGGGGTGCAGAAAGACTGTTACAGAGAGCAGAGTTTGGAGACTGGGGTGCAGAAGAATCGTTGCAGAGAGCGCCGTTTGGGGACTGGGGTGCAGAGGCCTGTTACAGAGAGCAGAGGTTGAAGACTGGGGTGCAGAAGGCCTGTTACAGGGAGCAGAGTTTGGAGACTGGGTTGCAGAAGGATCTTACAGAGAGAAGAGAATGGAGACTTAGGTGCAGAAGCACTGTTACAGAGAGTAGAGGTTGGACACTGAGGTGCAGAAGGACTTTTGCAGAGAGCAGAGTTTGGAGACTGAGGTGCAGAAGTATTGTTAAAGAGAGCAGATGTTGGAAACTGAGGTACTGAAGGACTGTTGCAGAGGGCAGAGGTTTTAGACTGGAATGTACAAGGACTGTTGCAGAGAGTATAGGTTGGAAATTCTGGTCCAGAAAGAATGTAGCAGAGAGCAGAAGTTGGAGACTAGGATGCAGAAGGACTGACACAGAAAGCAGAGGTTGGAGACTCCGGTGCAGAAGTACCCTTACGGAGAGCAGAGGTTGGAGAATGAAGTAGAGAAAGACTGTTACAGAGAGCAAAGTTTGGAGACTAAGGTGGAGAATGACTGTTGCAGAGAGAATATGTTGGAGACTGAGGTGAAAAAGGACTGTTGCAGAGAGCAATGGATGAAGACTGGGGTGCAGAAGGACTGTTACAGAGAGCAGAGTTTGAAGACTGAGTTGCAGAAGGACGCTTACAGAGGACAAAGTTTTGAGACTGTGGTTCAAAACGACTGATACAGATAGGAGAGGTTGAATACTGAAGTGCATAAGGACCCTTACCGAGAACAGAGGTTGGAGAATGTGGTACAGAAGGACTGTTATAGAGAGCAGAGGTTGGAGTCTGGGGTGCATCAGAACTGATGTAGAGAATAGAGTTTCGAGACTGGGGTGCAGAAGGATCGTTGGGGCCATCAGAGTATGGAGACTGGGGTGAAGAAGGACTGTTGCAGAGAGCAGTGATTGGAGACTGAGGTACAGAAGGACTGTTACAGAGAGCAGAGGTTGGAGACTGGGGTGCAGATGGATTATTGCAGAGACAAGAGTTTTCATACTGAGGTACATTAAAACTGTTGCAGGAAGCAAATGTTGGAGACTGGGGTTAAAAAAAAAACTGTTGCAGCTAGCAGAGTTTTCAGACTGGGGTGCAGAAGGATCGTTGCAGAGAGGAGAGGTTCGAGACTGAGATACAGAAGGAACGTTGCAGAGAGCAAAGTTACGAGATTGGGGTGCAGAAAAACTTTTACAGAGAGCACAGGTTGGAGACTGGGGTGTAGAAGGAATGTTGCAAGGAGCAGAAGTTAGAGATTTGTTTGCAAAAGGACTGTTGCAGAAAGCAGAGTTTGCAGACTGATGTGCAGAAAAACTTTTGCAGAGAGCAGAGTTTAAAGACTCGGGTTCAGAAGGACTGGTACAGAGAGGAGACGTTGAAGACTGGGTTTCAGAAGTATCTTACAGAGAAAAGAGTTTGGAGACTGAGGTGCAGAAGGACTGTTACAGAGAGTGAAGTTTCGAGACTGGGGTGCAGAAGAATCATTACAGAAAGCAGAGGTTGGAGACTGGGGTGCAGACGGAGTTTTACAGAGAGAAATGGTTTGATACTGGGGTGCAGAAGGAATGTTGCATAGAGCAGAGATTGGAGACTGAGGTTCAGTAGGACTGTTGCTTAAAGCAGACATTGGCGACTGAGGTGCTGTAGGACAGTTACAGAGAGCAGAGTTTGGAGACTGTGGTGCAGGATTATTGCAGAGAGCAAAGTTTTCAGACGGAGGTACAGATGAAATTTTGCAGAGAGCAGATGTTGTAGACTTGGTTGCTCAAGGACTGTTGCAGCGAACAGAGTTTGGAGACTGGGGTGCAGAAGGATCGTTGCAGAGAGCAAACGTTGGAGAAAGGCGTGCAGATGGACTGATAAAGAGAGCAGAGGTTGGAGACTGGGTTGCAGAAGGCCTGTTACAGAGAGCAGAGTTTAGAGACTGGGGTGATTAAGGACTGTTACAGAGAGAAGAGTTTGGAGACTGGGTTGCACAAGGATCTTACAGAGAGCAGAGATTGGAGAATGAGGTGAAGAAGCACTGTTACAGAGAGTAGAGGTTGGAGACTAAGGTGGAGAAGGACCCTTGCAGAGAGCAGAGGTTGGAGACTGAGGTGCAATAGGACTGTTGCAGAGAGTAGAGGTTTTTGACTGCGATGTATAAGGACTGTTGCAGAGAGAAGAGGTTGGAGACTGTGGTGCAGAAGGACTGATACAGAAAGCAGATATTGGAGTGGGGTACAGAAAGACCGTTACAGAGAGCAGAGTTTGGATTCTGCAGTACAGGAGAACTGTTACAGAGAGCAGAGGTTAGTGACTGGGGTGCAGAAGGACTGTAAAAGAGAGCAGATGTTGGTAACTAGGGTGCCGAAGGACTGTTGCAGAGAGCAGAGTTTGGAGACTGGGGTGCAGAAGAAGTGTTGCGGAGAGCAGAGGTTGGAGACTGGGGTGCAGAAGGACTGTTACAGAGAGAAGAGGTTGGAGACAGCGGTGCATAAGGATCTTACAGAGAGCAGAATTTGTAGACTGAGGTGCAGAAGGACTGTTCTGGAGATCAGAGGTTGGAGACTGGGGTGCAGTAGGATCATTGCAGATAGCAGAGTTTAAATACTGGGGTGCAGAAGGATCGTTGCAGAGAGCAGAGTTTGGAGACTGGGGTGCAAAAGGCCTGCTACAGAGAGCAAATTTGTAGACTGGCGTACAGAAGGCCTGTTAAAGAGAGGAGAGTTTGGAGACTGGGGTGCAGAAGGACTGTTACAGAGAGCAGAGTTTTAACTGGGTTGCTGAAGGATCTTACAGAGAGCATAGTTTGGAGACTAAGGTGCAGGTGGAATGTTAAAGAGAGCAGTGGTTTAAAACTGGGGTCCTGAAGGATTGTGGAGAGCAGAGGTTTCAGACTGAGGTGCAGAAGTACTGTTACAGAGAGCCGAGGTTGGAGATTAAGGTGTAGAAGAACTGATACAGAGAGCAGAGTTTGGAGACTGAGGTGCAGAAAAACTGTTACAGAAAGCAGAGGTTAGAAATTGGGGTGCAGATGGACCGTTACAGAGAGCAGAGGTTGGAGACTATGGTATAGAAGGACTGTAACAGAGAGCAGAGTTGGGAGACTTGGGTTCAGAAGGACTGTTACAGAAAGCACAGGTTGGAGACTGAGGTGCAGAAGGATAGACACAGAGAGCAGAGGTTGGAGACTGTTGTTCAGAAGGACTGATACAGTGAGCAGAGGTTGGAGACTGTGGTTCAGAAAGATAGTTGCAGAGAGAAGAGGTTGGAGACTGAGGTGTAGAAGAACTGTTACAGAGAGCAGATATTGGAGACTGGGGTGCAGAAGAACTGTTGCAGAGAGAAGAGGTTGGAGACTAAGGTGTAGAAGAACTGTTACAGAGAGCAGAGGTAAGAGACAGCAGTTGAGATGGATCTTACATAGAGCAGATTTTTTAGAGTAAACTCCAGGAGGACTGTTACAAAGAGCAGAAGTTGGATACTGGGGTGGAGGAGGACTGTTGCAGAGAGCCGAGGAAGGAGACTGGGGTGCAGAAGGATCGTTTTGGAGAGCAGAGTATTGAGACTGGTGTGCAGAAGGACTGTTACAGAGAACAGAGTTTAAAGAATGGGTGCAGAAGGACTGTTGCACGGAGCAGATGTTTGAGACTTTGGTGCAGAAGGACTGTTGCAGACAGCAGAGTTTGGAGACTGAGGTACAGAAGGACTGTTACAGAGAGCAGAGGTTGGAGACTGGGATGCAGATGGACTGATACAGAAAGCAGAGGTTAGAGACTGGGGTGCAGAAGGACCGTTACAGAGAGCAGATTTTGGAGACTACACTACAGGAGGACTGTTACAGAGTGCAGAGGTTGGAGACTGGGGTGGATAATGTCTGTTTCAGAGTGCAGACTTTGGAGACTGGGGTGCACAGGCATCGTTTCAGAGAGCAGAGTTTATAGACTGAGGTGCAGAACGACTGTTGCAGAGAGCAAATGTTGGAGACTGGGGAGCAGAAGGACTTCTTCAGAGAGCCGATGTTGGAGATTGGGGTGCAGAAGGATTGTTTCAGAGAGCAGAGGTTGGATACTGGGGTTCAGAAGGACCATTGCAGAGATCAGAGTTTGGGAACTGAGGTGAAGAAGGATCGTTGAAGAGAGCAGAGTTTTCTGACTGAGGTGCAGAAGGACTGTTGCAGAGAGCAGAGGTTGGAAACGAAGGTGCAGGAAGACTGTCACAGATAGCAGAGTTTCGAGACTGGGGTGTAGAAAGACTTATGCAGGGACAAGAATTTGAGACAGCAGTTCTGAAGGACTGTTGCAGAGAGCAGAGTTTGGAGACTGAGATGCAGAAAGACTGTTAAGGAAAGCAGAGGTTGGAGACTGAGGTACAGAAGGATTGTTACAGAGAGCAGAGTTTGGAGACTGGGGTGTAGAAGGACTGTTGAGGATAGCAGAGGTTGGAGACTGGTGTGTAGAAAAACTGTTGCAGGCAACAGAGGTTAGAGACTGTGGTGCAGAAAAACTTTTGCAGAGAGCAGAGTTTGGAGACTGAGGTACAGAAGAACTGTTACAGAGAGCAGAGGTTGGAGACTGGGGTGCAGAAGGACTGATACAGAAATTAGAATTTGGAGACTGGGGTTCAGAAGGATCCTTACAGAGAGCAGAGTTTGGAGATAGCAGTACAGAAGGAATGTTATAGACAGCAGAATTTGGAGACTGGGGTGGAGAAGGACTGTTTCAGAGAGTAGATATTGGATACTGGGGTGCAGAAGAACTGTTGCAAAGAGCAGAATTTGGAGACTAAGGTGCAGTTGGATTGTTGGAGGAAGCAGATTTTGGAGACTGAGGTGCTGAAGGACATTTCCAGACAACAGAGGTTGGAGAATGGGGAGCAGAAGGACCGTTGCAGAGAGCAGAGTTTGGAGACTGCAGTACAGAAGGACTGTTGAGAGGTGAGATGAAGTACAGAAGGACTGTTGAGAGGTGAGATGAAGAAGGACTGTTACAGAAAGCAGAGTTTATAGACTTGGATGTAAAAGGATCGTTGCACAGAGCAGAGTTTTCAGACTGAGGTGAAGAAGGACTGTTTCAGAGAGCAGATGTTGGAGACTGGGGTGCAGAAAGACTTTTGCAGAGAGCTGAGGTTGGAGACTAGGTTTTAAAAGTATCTTTGCAGACAGCAGAGCTTGGAGACTGGGGTGCAAAACGATTGTTACAGAGAGGAGTGGTTCGACAATGGGGTGCAGAAGGACGATTGCAGAGAGCAGGGTCTGGGGACTGATGTGCCGAAAAATTGTTACAGAGAACAGAAGTTGGAGACTGTGGTGCAGAAAGACTGTTGCAGAGATCAGAGGTTGGAGACTGCAGTGTAGAAAGACTGTTGCAGAGAGCAGAGGTTGGAGACTGGGGTGCAGAAGTACTGTTGCAGAGAGCACAGGTTGGAAACTTATGTGCAGCAAGACTGTTACAGAGAGCAGTTGTTGGAGACTGGCGTGTAGAAGGACTGATACACAGAGCAGAGGTTAGAGACTTTGGTGCAGAAAGGCCGTAAAAAAGAGCACAGCTTGTAGACTACAGTACAGAAAGACTGTTACTGAGAGCACAAGTTGGAGACTGGCATGGAGAAGGACTGTTGCAGAGAGCATATGTTGGAAACTGGGGTGCAGAAGGACTTTTGCAGAGAGCAGAATTTGTATACTGGGGTGCAGAAAGAGTTTTGCAGAGCGCAGAGGTTTGAGACTGAGGTGCAGAAGGACTGTTACAGAGAGAAGAGTTTAAGACTGGGGTGCAGAAGGACAGTTCTAGAGAAAAGAGGTTGTATGCAGTGGTACAGAACGACAATTTCCAAGAGCAGAGGTTCTAGACTGGGGTGCAGAAGAAATGTTTTAGAGTGGAGAGTTTGGAATCTGGGATGCAGAAGGTCTAAATGAGAGCAGAATTTTATGACTGGGGTAGAGAAGGACTTTTGCAGGGAACAGAGGTTTTGGACTGGGGTTCAGATGGCCTGTTACAGAGAGCAGCGGTTAAAGACTGAGGTGCAGAAGGACTGTTACAGGGAGTAGAGGTTGGAGACTGGTGTGCAGAAAGACTGTTCTAGAGAAAAGAGGTTGTAGACAGTGGTACAGAACGACAATTTCTGAGAGCAGAGGTTCTAGCCTGGGGTGCATAAGAAATGTTTCAGAGAGGAGAGTTTGGAAACTGGGATGCAGAAGGTTTTAATGAGAGCAGAATTTGGAGACTGGGGTAGAGAAGGACTGTTGCAGGGAACAGAGGTTTTGGACTGGGGTGGAGATGGCCTGTTACAGAGAGCAGCGGTTAAAGACTGAGGTGCAGAAGAACTGTTACAGATAGTAGAGGTTGGAGACTGGGGTGCTGAAGGATCATTGCAGGGGGCAGAGTTTTCAGACTGAGATTCAGAAGGCCTGTTACAGAGAGCACAGGTTGAAGACTGGGGTGCAGAAGGCCTGTTTCAGAGAGCAGAGGTTGGACACTGGCTTGCAGAGGATCTTACAGAGACCAGACTTTGGAGACTGAGGTGCAAAAGGATTGTTACAGAGACCAGAGTTAGGAGACTGGGGTGCAGAAGGACTCTTGCAGAGAGCAGAGTTTGGAGAATGGGTTACAGAAAGACTTTTTCAGAGCGAAGAGGATAGAGTCTGAGGTGCAGAAAGACTGTTACAGAGAGAAGAGTTTGGAGACTGTGGTACAGAAGGACTGATACAGAAAGCAGTGGTTTGAGGCTGCGGTCGAGAAGGAGTGTTAGAGAGAACAGGGGTTGGACACTGTGGTACAGAAGGTCTGTTACAAAGAGCAGACTTTGGAGACTGGGGTACATAAGGACCTTTTTAGGGAAAAGAGGTTGTAGACAGGGGTGCAGAAAAAAAAATTCAGAGAGCAGAGGTTGGAGACTGGGGTGCAGAAGAAATGTTATAGAGAGGGGAGTTTGGAAACTCTGGTGCAGAAGGTCTTAAAGAGAGCAGTGTTGGGAGACTGGGGTAGAGAAGGACTGTTGCAGAGAACAGAGGTTTGACACTGGGGTGCACATGGCCTCTTACAGAGACCAGAGGAAGGAGACTGGGGTGCAGAAGGACTGTTACAGAGAGCAGAGTTTGGAGACTGGGTTGCAGATGGATCTTACAAAAAGCAGAGGTTGGAGACTCAGGTGAAGAAGGACAGTTAAAGAGAGTAGAGTATGGAAAATGAGGTGCAGAAGGACCACTGCACAGAGCAGAGTTTGGATATTTGGGGAAGAAGGACTTTTGCAGAGAGAAGAATTTGGAGACTGAGGTGTAGAAAGACGGTTACAGAGAGTAGAGCTTGGAGACTGGGGTGCAGATGGAATGATACAGAAAGCAGAGTTTGGAGACTGGGGTCCAGAAGGACTGTTACAGAGAGGAGAGGATTGAGACTGGAATACAGAAGCACTGTTACTGAGAGCAGACGTTGGAGACTGGGGTGGAGAAGGACAGTGGCAGAGAGAAGATGTTGAGATTGGGGTGCAGAGGACTGTTGCAGAGAGCAGAGTTTGGAGACTGGGGTGCGGAAAGACTGTTGCTCAGAGCAGAGGTTGAAGACTGAGGTGCAGAAGGACTGATACAGAAAGCAGAGGTTGGAGACTGGGGAGCAGAAAGATTGTTACATTGAGCAGAGGTTGAAGACTGCGGTACAGAAGCACTGTTTCTGAGAGCAGAGTTTGAAGACTGGGTTGCCCAAGGACTGTTCTAGAGAATAAGTATGGAGTCTGGGTGCAGAATTACTATTGCAGAGAGCAGAGGTTTGAGACTGGAGTGAAGAAAAACTGCTGCAGAGAGCAGATGTTGGAGACTTGGGTGCAGAATCATCATTGCAGATAGCAGAGTTTGGAGACTTGGGTTCAGAAAGACTGTTGCAGAGGCAGAAGTTGGAGACTGAGGTTCAGAAAGACTGTTACAAAGAGCAGATGTTAAAGGCTTGAGTTCAGAAGGCCTTATACAGAAAGCAGAGTTTGGAGACTGGGGTGCAGAAGGACTGTTACAGTGAGCAGATGTTGGAGACTGGGGTGCAAAAAGACTTTTGCAAAGAACAGACGTTGGAGACTGGGGTGCAGAACCACCGTTGCAGAGAGCACATCTTGGAGACTGAGGTGCAGAAGGATTGTTACAGAGAGCAGAGGTTGGAGACTGTGGTGCAAAAGGAATGTTACATAGAGTAGAGGTTGGAGATTGGGGGCAAAAGGAACGTTGCTGAGAGAAGAGGTTGGAGACTGGCGTGCAGAAGGCCTGTTGCAGAGAACAGAGCTTGGAGACTGGGGTGGAGCAGGACCTTTGGCGAAAGCATAGGTTGGAGACTGGGGCGGAAAAGGAAAGTTACAGAGAGTAGAGTTTGGAGACTGAGTTCCAGAAGAACCATTAAAGAGAGCAGAGTTTGGAGACTGAGGTGCATAAGGACTGTTGCAGAGAGCAGAGGTTAGAGACTGGGGTATAGAAGGATCATTGCAGAGAACAGAGTTTTCAGACTGAGGTGCAAAAGGACTGTTGCCGGGAGCAAATGTTGGAGACCGGGGTTCAGAAGGACTGTTGCAGAGAGCAGAGGTTGAAGACTAGGTTGCAGAAGGATAGTTGCAGAGACCAGATGTTTGAGACTGGTGTTCAGAAGGACTGTTAGAGAGAGTAGAGTTTGGAGACTGAGGTGCAGAAGGACTGATGCAGAGAGCAGACCTTTAAGACTGGGGTGAAGAAGGATCATTGAAGACAGCAGATGTTTGAGACTGGGGTGTAGAAGGACTGTTACAGAGAGTAGAATTTGGAGAATTAGTTCCACAAGGACCGTTGCAGAGAGCAGAGTTTGGAGACTGAGGTGGAGAAGGACTGTTGCAGAGAGCAGAGATTGGAGACTGGGGTATAGAACGATTGTGGCAGTGAACAGAGTTTTCAGACTGAGGTGCAGAAAGACTGTTGCAGAGAGCGAATTTTGGAGACTGGGGTAGAGAAGGACTGTTGCAGAGAGAAGAGGTTAGAGACTAGGTTGCAGAAAAATCGTTGCAGAGAGCATATTTTTGAGACTGGGGTCCACAAAGACTGTTGCAAATAGCAGAGGTTGAAGACTGGGGTGTAGAAGGAATTTTGCAGACAGCAGACTGTAGAGACTGAAGTGCAAAAGAACTGTTGCAGAGAGCAGAGGTAGAAGGCTGAGATGTAGAAGGAGTGTTACACAGAGAAAAGGTTGGAGACTGGGGTGTAGAAGGACTGATACAGAAAGCAAAGTTTTGAGTCTGGGGTGCAGAAGGACTGTTACAGAGAGCAGAGTTTGGAGACTGGGTGAAGAAGAATCTTACAGAGAGCAAAGGTTGGCGACTGAGGTGCAGAAGCACTGTTACAGAGAGTAGATGTTGGGGAATGAGGTGCAGAAGGACCATTGCAGAGAGCAGAGGTTGGAGACTGAGGTGCAGAATGATTGTTCCAGAGAGCAAAGGTTGGAGACTGGGGTGCAGAAGGACTGATACATAAAGCAGAGGTTGGATACTCGGGTGCACAAGGACTTATACAGAAAGCAGAGTTTGGAGACTGCAGTACAGAAGAACTGTTACAGAGAGAAGAGGTTGGAGACTGGAGTGCAAAAGAACTGTTGCAGAGAGCAGAGGATGGAGACTGTAGTGCAGAAGGACTGTTGCACAGAGCAGAAGTTGCAGACTGAGTTGCAGAGAGACTGAAAATGAAGGCAGAGTTTGGAGACTGTGGTGCAAAACGACTGATACAGAAAGCAGAGGTTAGATACTGGGGTAAATAAGGACACTTATGGACAACAGAGAGACTGAAAATGAAGGCAGAGTTTTGAGACTGTGGTGCAAAACGACTGATACAGAAAGCAGAGGTTAGATACTGGGGTAAATAAGGACACTTACGGACAAGAGAATTTGGAAACATCAAAACAGAAGAATTGTTACAGAAAGCAGAGGTTGGAGAATTGGGTGAAGAAAGATCATTGGGGCTAGCAGAGTATGGAGTGTAGAAGGGGTGTAGAAGTGTTGCTGGGTGTTGCAGAGAGCAGAGGTTGGAGACTGGATTGTAGAAGGATTGTTGCAGAGAGCAGACTTTTGAGACTGGGGTGCAGAAGGATCGTTGGGGCGAGCAGAATATAGAGACTGGGGTGTAGAAGAACTGATGCAGAGAGCAGAGGTTGGAGACTGGGGTGTAGAAGGACGGTTGCAGAGAGCAGATGTTGGAGACTTGGTGCAGAAGGACTGTTGCATTGAGCAGAGTTTGGAGACTGAGGTGCAGAAGGACGGTTACAGAGAGCAGAGGTTGGAGACTGGGGTGCAGAAGGACTGTTAATGAGAGCAGATATTGGAGACGGGTGCATAAGGATCGCTGCAGAGAGCAGATATCGGAGACTTAGGTGCAGAAGGATACTTAGAGAGAGCAGAAGTTGGAGACTGTCGTGAGAAAGGACTTTTACAGAGAGCACAGTTCGGAGTCAGGGGTGCAGTAGGACTTATACAGAGAGCAAAGTTTGGAGACTGGGGTGCAGAAGGACCCTTACAGAGAGCAGAAATTGGAGACTGTTGTACAGACGGACTGTTACAGAGAGCAGAGATTGGAGACAGGTGTGCAGAATTATCTTAAAGAAAGAATATTTTGGAGACTGGGGTGCAGAATGACTGTTGCAGAGAGCAGAGGTTGGAGACTGGGGTGCAGAAAAATCGTTGACGAGACAATAGATTGGAGACTGGGGTAAAAAGGCCTGTTACAGACAGCAGAGGTTAAAGACTGGGGTGCAGAAAGCCTGTTACAGAGAGCAGTGCTTGGAGACTGGGGTGCAGAAGGACAGTTACAGAGAGTACAGTTCAAGAACTGGGTTGCAAAAGGATCTTACAGAGAGCAGAGGTTGGAGACTGAGGTACAGAAGGACTGTTATAGAGAGCAGAGGTTGGAGACTGGGGTGTAGAAGAACTGTTGCAGAGAGTAGAGTTTGGAGACTGGCTTGCAGAACGACTGTGGCTGAGACAAGATGTTGGAGACTGGGGTGGAGAAGGATTGTTGCAGAGAGTAGAGATTGGAGGTTAAGTGCAGAAGAACTATTACATAGAGCAGAGGATGCAGACTGAGGTGCAGAAGGACTGATACAGAAAGCAGAGGTTGGTTACTAGGGTGTAGAAAGAGTGTTGCAGAGAGCAGATGTTGGAGGCCTGGGTGCAGAAGGACTGTGGCAGAGAACAGAGATTGGATACTGGTGTGCAGAAGGCCTGTTACAGAGAGCAGAATTTGGAGACTGGGGTGCAGAAGGACTGTAACACTGAGCAGAGTTTGCAGACTGGGTTTCAGAAGGGTCTTACAGAAAGCATAGTTTGGAGGCTGAGGTACAGAAGGACTGTTTCAGAGAGCAGAGGTTGGACACTGGGGTTAAGAAGGATTGTTGCAGACAGCAAAGTTTTCAGACTGAGGTATAGTAGAACTGTTGCAGAGAGACATATTGGAGACTGGGTGCACAAGAAATGTCGCAGCAGAGTTTGGAGACAGGGTGCAGAAGGATCATTGCAGAGAGCAGAGGTTGGAGACTGGGGTGCAGAAGGATTGGTACAGAGAGGAGACTTTGGAGACTGGGTTTGAGAAGGATCTTATAGAGAACAGGGGTTGGAGACTGAGGTGCAGAATGAGTGTTAAAGAGAGCGGAGTTTGGAGATTGGTGTGCAGAAGGATAGTTTCAGAGAGCAGAGTTTTCAGATTCAGGTTCATAGGGACTGTTGCAGAGAGCAGAATTTGGAGACTTGGGTGCAGAAGGACTGTTGCAGAGAGTAGACGTTGGAGACTGGGATTCAGAAGGATCGTTACAGAGAGCAGAGTTTGGAGACTGGGGTGCAGAAGGACTGTTACGGAGAGCAGAGTTTGGAGACTGGGGTGCAGAAGGACTGTTACCAAGAGCAGAGTTTGAAGACTAGGTTGCAGAAAAATGTTACAGAAAGCAGAGTTTATAGACTGAGGTGCAGAAGCACTGTTACAGAGAGAAGAGGTTGGAGACTGAGGTGCAGAAGGACCATTGAAGAGAGCAGACTTGGAGACTGAGGTACAGATGGATCAATACAGAGAGCAGAGGTTGGAGACTTGGGTACAGAAGAACTGATAGAGAAAGCAGAGGTTGGAGACTCGGGTGCAGAGTACCCTTACATAGAGGAGATGTTGGAGACTGCAGTACAGGAGGACTTTTACAGAGAGCAGAGGTTGGAGACTGGGGTGGAGAAGAACTGTTTTAGAGAGCAGATGTTGGAGTCTGTGGTGGAAAATAAATGTTCGAGAGAGCAGAGGATGAAGACTGGAGTGTAGAAAGACTGCTGCTGAGAGTAGAGGTTGCACACTGATTTGCACAAGGACTGTTACAGCGATCAGAGTTTGGATTCTGTGGTGGAATACGACGAATACAGAAAGCACAGGTTGGATACTAGTGTGCATAAGGACCCTTGCAAAGAACAAATGTTGGAGACAGCGGAACAGAAGGACTGTTACAGAGAGCAGAGGTTGGAGACTGGGATGCAGAATAACTGTTGTAGAGAACAGAGGTTTGAGCCTGGGGTGCAGAAGGATCGTTGGGGCGAGCAGAGTATGGAGACTTGGGTGTAGAAGGACTGTTGCAGAAAGCAGAAGTTGAAGACTGGGGTGTAGAAAGACTCTTGCAGAGAGCAGATGGTGGAGACTTTGGTGCAGAAGGACTGTTGCATAGATCAGAGGTTGGAGACTGGGGTGCAGAGGGATAGTTAAAGAGAACAGAGTTTGGAGACTGGGGTGCAGAAAGACTGTTTCAGAGAACATTCGTTGGAGACTTGGGTGCAGAAAGATTGGTGCAGAGAGCAGAGGTTGGAGACTGGGGTGCAGAAGGATTGTTAAAGAGAGCAGAGTTTAGAGACTGTGGTGCAGAAGGACTTTTATAGAGAGCAGAGGTTGAAGAATGGGGTGCATTAGGACTTTCACAGAGAGCACAGTTTGGAGACTGAGGTGCAGAAAAACTGTTGCAGAGAGGAAAGTTTGGAGACTGGGGTGCAGATGGAGTGATGCAGAGAGCAGAGGTAAAAGACTGAGGTACAGAAGGACCATTACAGACACCAGAGGTTGGAGACTGCTTTACAGAGGATTGTTACAGACAGCTGAGATTGGCGACAGGTGTGCAGAAGGATCTGACAGACAGAATAGGTTGATGATTGGGATTCAGAAGGACTGTTGCCAAGAGCAGAGGTTGGAGACTAGGGTGCAGAAGGATCGTTGAAGAGAGAAGAGTTTGGAGACTGGGGTCAAAAGGCCTATTACTGAAAGCAGAGGTTGGAGATTGGGGTGCAGAAGGCCTGTTACAGAGAGCAGTGCTTAGAGACTCAGGTGCAGAAGGAGAGTTACAGAGAGCAGAGATTAAAGACTGGGTTACAAAAGGATCTTACATAGAGCCGAGGTTGGAGACTGAGGTACAGAAGGACTGTTACAGAGAGCAGAATTTGGAGCCTGAGGTGCAGAAGGATCATTGTAGAGAGCCGAGTTTTCAGACTGAGGTGCAGAAGGACTGTTACATATAGCCGAGGTTTTAGACAGGGCTGCAGAAGGCCTGCTAAAGAGAGCAGAGGTGGGATACTGGGTTGTAGAAGGACTGTTGCAGAGAGTAGAGGTTAGAGATTAGCGTCCAGAAGAACTGTTGGCAAGAGCAGTGTTTGGAGACTGGGCTGGAGAAGGACTGCTGCAGAATGTAGAGGTTGGAGACTGAGGTGCAGAAGGACTGGTACAGAGAGCAGAGGTTGGAGACTGGGGTGCAGAAGGACTGATACGGAAAGCAGACTTTGGTGACCTGGGTGCAGAAGGACTGTGCAGAGAGTAGAGGTTGGAGACTGGGGTGGAGAAGGACTGTTGTAGAAAGCAGATTTTGGAGAGTCGGTGAGGAAGGACTGTTTCAGAGAGCAGAGTTTGAAGACTGTGGTGCAGAAGGACTGTTGCAGAGAGCCGAGTTTTCAGACTGAGGTGCAGAAGGACTGTTACATATAGCCGAGGTTTTAGACAGGGCTGCAGAAGGCCTGTTACAGAGAGCAGAGGTTGGAGACTGGGTTGTAGAAGGACTGTTGCAGAGAGTAGAGGTTAGAGATTAGCGTCCAGAAGAACTGTTGCCAAGAGCAGTGTTTGGAGACTGGGCTGGAGAAGGACTGCTGCAGAATGTAGAGGTTGGAGACTGAGGTGCAGAAGGACTGGTACAGAGAGCAGAGGTTGGAGACTGGGATGCAGAAGGACTGATACGGAAGGCAGACTTTGGTGACCTGGGTGCAGAAGGACTGTTGCAGAGAGTAGAGGTTGGAGACTGGGGTGGAGAAGGACTGTTGTAGAAAGCAGATTTTGGAGAGTGCGTTAAGGAAGGACTGTTTCATAGAGCAGAGTTTGAAGACTGTGGTGCAGAAGGACTGTTGCAGAGAGCAGAAGTTGCAGAGTGAGGTGCAGAAGGACTGTTACAGAGGGCAGAGATTGGAGACTGTGGTGAAGAAGGACTGATACAGAAAGCAGAGGTTGGAGACTGGCGTGCAGAAGGACCCTTACAAAGAACACAGTTTGAAGACTGCAGTACAGAAGAACAGTTGTAGAGAACAAGATTAGAGACAGGGGGGAAGAGGGAGGATTGCAGAGAGCAAACGTTGAGACTGGGATTCAGAAGGAATGTTACAGAGCGCAGAGTATGGAAACTGGGGTGAAGTAGGATCTTACAAAGAGGAAAGTTTGAAGACTGGGTTGCAGAAGGAATTTTGCAGAGAGCAATCGTTGGAGACTGGGATGCAGAAGGATCATTGCAGAGAGTAGATTATAGAGTCTGGAGTGCAGAAGGCCTGTTAAAGAGAGCAGACATGGAGACTGGGGTGCAGAATGACTGTTTCAGAGAGCAGTTGTTGAAGACTGAGGTGCAGAAAAACTGTTACAGAGAGCATTGTTTGAAGACTGGGGTGCAGGACTGATGCTGAGAGCAGAGGTTGGATACTGGGGTGCAGAATTACTGTTAAAGAGAGCAGAGTTAAGAGACTTGGCTGTAGAAGGCCTGCAAAAGAGAGCAGAGATTGTAGACTGGGGTGCAGAATTACTATTGCAGAGAGCAGAGTTTGCAGACTGAGGTGCAAAAGGAATGTTACAGAGAGCGGAGTTTGGAGAATGTGGTGCAGAAGGACTGATAGAGAAAGCAGAGGTTGGAGACTGAGGTGCAGAAGGACCCTTACAGAGAACAGAGATTGGAAACTGCGGTCAGAAAAAAAATTACACAGAGCAGAGGTTGGAGACTTGGGTGCAGAATAAGTGTTGTAGAGAACAGAGGTTGGAGACTGAGGTGCAGAATGACCATTGCAGAAAGCAGAGGTTAGAGACTGGGTTTCAAAAGGATATTACAGAGAGCAGAGTTCTGACACTCAGGTGCAGAAGGACTGTTGCAGACAGTAGAGGTAGGAGATTTTTTTGCAGAAGGACTGTTGCAGAGAGCCGAGGTTGGAGTCTGAGGTGCAGAATGACTGTTACAAAGAGCAGAGGTTAGAGACCAGGGTGCAGAAAGACTGTTGCAGAGAGCAGAGGTTACAGAGTGAGGTGTAGAAGGATTGTTACCGAGAGCAGAGGTTGGACACAGGAGTGCAGAAGGACCCTTACAGAGAAAAGAGGTTAAAGACTGCGGTACAGAAGAACTGTTGTAGAGAACAAGGTTAGAGACTGGGGTGCAGAGTGACCATTGCAGAGAGCAAACGTAAGAGATTGGGGTGTAGATGGAATGTTACAGAGAGCAGCGTTTGGAAACTGGTGTGCAGAAGGATCTTACAGAGAGGAAATATTGGAGACTGGGGTGCAGAAGGATTGTTGCAGAGAGCAGACGTTGAAGGCTGTCGTGCAGAAGGATCGTTGCAGAGAGTAGATTATGTAGACTGGGGTATAGAATTAATGTTCTAGAAAGCAGAGGTTGGAGACTGGGGTGAAGAAGGACAGTTACAGAGAGCAGAGGTTGGAGACTGAGGTGCAGAAGGATCGTTAAAGAGAGCAGAGTTTTCAGACAGAGGTACAAAAGGACTGTTACAGAGAGCAGAGGTTTTAGACTGGGGTGCAGAAGGCCTGTTAAATAGAGCAGATGTTGGAGAATGGGGTGTAGAAGGACTGTTGCAGAGAGTAGAAGTTGGAGATTGGTGTACAGAAGAACTGTTGCCGAGAGCAGAGGTTGGAGACTAGAGTGCATAAGGACTAATACAGAAAGCAGACTTTGGTGACCTGGGTGAAGAAGGACTGTTGAAGAGACCAGAGGTTGGAGACTGAAGTGGAGAAAAACTGTTGAAGAAAGCAGATGTTGGAGACTGGGGTGCATAAGGACTGTTACACAGAGCAGAGATTGGAGAATGGGGTGCAGAAGGACTATTGCAGAGAGAAGAGGTTGCAGACTGAGGTGCAGAAGGACTGTTACAGAGAGCAGAGTTTGGAGAATGTGGTGCAGAAGGACTGATACAGAAAGCACAGGTTGGAGACTGGGATGCAGAAGGACCCTTACAGAGAACAGAAGTTAGAGACTGTGGTACAAAAGGACAGTTACAGAGAGCAGAGGTTGGAGACTCGGGTGCAGAATAAGTGTTTTAGAGAACAGAGGTTAGAGACTGGGTTTCAGAATGATCTCACAGAGAGCAGAGTTAGTACATTGAGGTGCAGAAGGCCTGTTGCAGAGAGCAGAGTTTGGAGTCTGAGTTGCAGAAGGACTGTTACAGAGAGCAGAGTTTAGAGACCGGGGTGGAGAAGGACTGATACAGAAAGCCGAGTTTGGAGACTGGAGTGCAGAAGGCCTGATAAACAGAGCAGAGGTTAAAGACTAGTGTGCAGAAGAACTGTTATAGAGAGCAGAGTTAGGAGACTGGGTGGCAAAAGTTTCTAACCGAGAGCAGAGTTTGGAGACTGAGGTGAATAAGGACTGTTACAGAGAGCAGTGGTTGGAGACTAAGGTCCAGAAGGATCCTGAAGAGAGAAGAGGTTTCAGACTGAGGTGTAGAAGGACTTTTGTAGAGAGCAGATGTTGGATACTGGGGTGCAGAAGGATCGTTGCAGAGAGTAGATTATGGAGACTGGGGTATAAAAGGACTGTTCTAGAGAGCAGAGGTTGGAGACTGGGGTGCAGAAGGACTGTTGCAGAGAGCAGTTGTTGAAGACTGAGGTGCAGAAAAACTGTTACAGAGAGTAGTGTTTGAGGACTGGGTTGCAGGACTGATAATGAGAGCAGAGGTTGGAGACTGGGGTGTAGAAAGACTGTTAAAGAGATCAGAATTTAGAGACTTGGGTGCAGAAGGCCTGTTACAGAGAGCATATTTTGAAGACTGGGGTGCAGAAGGCCTCTTTGGGAGCAGAGGTTGGAGACTGATGTGCAGAAGGACTCTTACAGAGAGCAGAGGTTGGAGACTGGGGTGCAGAAGAACTGTTGCAGAGTGCAGTGTTTGGAGACTGGGGTGCAGAAAGACAGTTGCAGAGAGCAGAGGTTGGAGACTGGGGTGCTGAAGGACTGTTGCAGAGTGCAGTGTTTGGAGACTGGGGTGCATAAGGACTATTGCAGAGAGCAGAGGATGAAGACTGGGGTGAAGAAGGACTGTTACATTGAGAAGAATTTGAAGCCTGGGTTGCAGAACGACGGATACAGAAAGCAGAGTTTGGAGACTGGGGTGAAGAAGGACTCATAGAGAAAGTAGAGGTTGGAGACTGGGGTGCAGAAGGACCAAAACAAAGAACAGAGTTTGCAGACTGCGGTACAGAAGGAGTGTTACAGAGAGCAGAGGATGGAGACTTGGGTGCAGAATAAGTGTTGTAGAGAACCGAGGTTAGAGACTGTGGTGCAGAAGGACCATTACAGAAAGCATAAGTTGGAGACTGGGTTTCAGAAGGATCTTACAGAGTGCAGAGTTGGACACTGAGGTGCAGAAGTACTGTTGCAGAGAGCAGGGGTTTGAGATTGGGGCGCAGAAGCACTGTTCAGAGAGCAGAGATTGAAGTCTGAGGTGCATAAAGACTGTTACAGAGAGCAGAGGTTAGAGACTGGGGTGCAGAAGGACTGATATAGAAAGCAGAGTTTGGAGACTGGGGTCCAGAAAGACCGTTAGAGAGCCGAGGTTGGAGAGTGCAGTCCAGAAGGATTGTTACAGAGAGCAGAGGTTTGAGACTGCAGTGGAAAAGGAAGGTTGCAGAGAGCAGATTTGGGAGACTGGGGTGAGGAAGGACTGTTGCAGAGAGCAGAGGTTGAAGACTGGGGAGCAGAAGGACTGTTACAGAGAGCAGAGTTTGGAGACTGGGGTGCAGAAGTATCTTACAGAGAGCAGAGGTTGGAGACTGCAGTACAGAAGGACTTTTACAGAGCAGAGGTTGGAGACTGGGGTGGAGAAGAACTGTTTCAGAGAGCAGATATTGCAGTCTTCAGTGCTAAACGACTTTTTCAGAGAGCATAGGATGGAAACTGGGGTGTACAAGGACAGTTGCAGATAGCAGAAGTTGCAGACTGAGTTGCAGAAGGACTGTTACAGCGGCCAAGTTTGGAGACTGTGGTGGAAAACGACGGAAACAGAAAGCAGAGGATGGATACTGGGGTGCATAAGGACACTTACAAAGAACAAAGTTTGTAGACTGCGGTGTAGAAAGACTGTTACAGAGAGCAGAGGTTGGAGACTTGCGTTCAGTAGGACTTTTACAGAGAGCACAGGTTGGAGACTGAGGTGCAGAAAAACAGTTGCAGAGAGCAAAGTTTGTAAACTGGGGTGCAGATGGAGTGTTGCAGAGAGCAGAGGTTGGAGACTGAAGTGCCGAAGGACCCTTACAGAGACCAGAGGTTGGAGACTGCGGTACAGAAGGACTTTTACAGAGAGCACTGGTTGGAGAGAGGTGTGCAGAAGGATCTGACAGACAGAATAGCTTGGAGACTGGGGTTCAGAAGGACTGTTGTGGAGAGCAGAGTTTGGAGTCTGGGGTGCAGAAGGATCGTTGAAGTGAGAAGGTGTTGGAGAGTGGGGTCAAAAGGCCTTTTACAGACAGCAGAGGTTGGAGATTGGGGTGCAGAAGGCCTCTTACAAAGAGCAGCGCTGGAGACTGGGGTGCAGAAGGACAGTTACAGAGAGAAGAGTCTAAAGAATGGGTTGTAAAAGGATCTTACAGAGAGCAGAGGTTGGAGACTGAGGTACAGAAGGACTGTTACAGAGAGCAGAGGTTGGAGACTGAGGTGCAGAAGGATCGTTACAGAGAGCAGAGTTTTCAGACACAGGTACAAAAAAACTGTTACAGAGAGCAGAGGTCTTAGACTGGGTGCAGAAGGCCTTTTACATAGAGCAGAGGTTGGAGAATGGGGTGTAGAAGGACTGATGCAGAGAGTAGAGGCTGGAGATTGGCGTCCAGAAGAACTGTTGCCGAGAGCAGAGGTTGGAGACTAGAATGCAGAAGGACTGATACAGAAAGCAGACTTTGGTGACCTGGGTGAAGAAGGACTGTTGCAGAGAGCAGAGGTTGGAGACTGAAGTGGAGAAGGACTGTTGAAGAAAGCAGATGTTGGAGACTGGGGTGCAGAAGGACTGTTACACAGAGCAGAGATTGGAGAATGGGTTTCAGAAGGACTATTGCAGAGAGCAGAGGTTGGAGACTGGTGTGCAGAAGGACTGTTACAGAGAGCAGAGTTTGGAGACTGGGTTGGAGAAAGATTTTACAGAGAGCAGAGGTTGAAGAATCAGGTGCAGAAAGACTGTTACAGAGAGTAGATTTTGGAGACTGAGGTGCAGAAGCAACGTTGCAGAGTACAGCGTTTGGAGACTGAGGTGCAGAAAGATTGTTACAGAGAGCAGAGGTTGGAAACTGAGGTGCAGAAGAACTGTTGCAGATAGCGGACTTTGGAGACTGGGGTGCAGAAGGACTGTTATAGAGAGCAGAGGTGAGAGACTGGGTTGCAAAAGGACTGATACAGTAAGCAGAGATTTGAGTCTGGGCTACAGAAAGACCCTTACAGAGAGCAGAGGTTGGATTCTGCAGTACAGGAGGTCTCTTCCAGAGAGCAGAGGTTGAAGACCTGGGTGAAGAAGGACTGTAAAAGATAGCTGATGTTGGTAACTAGGGTGCCGAAGGACTGTTGGTGAGATCAGAATTTGGAGACTGGGGTGCAGAAGAACTGTTGCGGAGAGCAGAGGTTGGAGACTGGGGTAAAGAAGGACTGTTACAGAGAGCAGAGGTTGGAGACAGCGGTGCAGAAGGATCTTACAGAGAGCAGAATTTGGAGACTGAGGTGCAGAAGGACTGTTGTAGAGATCAGATGTTGGAGACTGGGGTGCAGTGGGATCATTGCAGAGAGAAAACGTTAAAGACTGGAGTGCAGAAAATTCGTTGCAGAGAGCAGAGGTTGGAGACTTGCGCGCAGAAAGCCTGCAAAAGAGAGCAGATTTGGAGACTGGCGTGCAGAAGGCCTGTTACAGAGAGAAGAGTTTGGAGAGTTGGTTGCAGAAGGACTGGTACAGAGAGCAGATTTTGAAGAAAGGGTTGCTGAAGGATCTTACAGAGAGCAGAGGATGGAGACTAAGGTGCAGGTGGACTGTTACAGAGAGCAGTGGTTGAAGACTGGGGTGCAGAAGGATCATGGAGAGGAGAGGTTTCAGGCTGAGGTGCAGAAGTACTATTACAGAGAGAAGAGGTTGGAGATTGAGGTGTAGAAGGACTGTTACAGAGAGCAGAGTTGGGAGACTTGGATGCAGAAAGACTGTTACAGAAAGCACAGATTGGAGACTGAGGAGAGAAGGATAGACACAGAGAGCAGAGGTTGGAGACTGGGGTTCAGAAGGACTGATGCAGAAAGCAGAGTTTGAAGACTGGGATGAAGAAGGACTGTTACAGAGAGCAGAGGTTGGAGACAGCGGTGCATAAGGATCTTACAGAGAGCAGAATTTGGAGACTGAGGTGCAGAAGGACTGTTGTAGAGATCAGAGGTTGGAGACTGGGGTGCAGTAGGATCATTGCAGAGAGCAGAGGTTAAAACTGGGGTGTAGAAAGATCGTTGCAGAGAGAAGAGGTTGGAGATTTGCATGCAGAAGGCATGCTAAAGAGAGCAGATTTGGAGACTGTCGTGCAGAAGGCCTGTTACAAAGAGCAGAGGTGGGAGACTGGGGTACAGAAGGACTGGTACAAAAAGCAGATTTTGAAGAAAGGGTTGCTGAAGAATCTTACAGAGAGCAGAGTTTGGAGACTGAGGTGCAGGTGGACTCTTACAGAGAGCAGTGGTTAGAGACTGTGGTGCAGAAGGATCTTGGAGAAGAGAGGTTTCAGACTGAGGTGCAGAAGTACTGTTACAGAGAGCAGAGGTTGGAGATTGAGATGTAGAATGACTGTTACGAAGAGCAGAGTTTGGAGATTGAGGTGAAGAAAGACTGTTAAAGAAAGCAGAGGTTGCAAATTTGGGTGCAGAAAGACCGTTACAGAGAGCAGAGGTTGGAGACTACGGTATAGAAGGACTGTTACAGAGAGCAGATTTGGGAGACTTGGGTTCCGAAGGACTGTTACAGAAAGCACAGGTTGGAGACTGAGGTGAAGAAGGATAGACAGAGAGCAGATATTGGAGACTGGAGTTTAGAAGGACTGATACAGAAAGCAGAGGTTGGAGACTGGGGTGTAGAAGGACTGTTACAGAGAGAAGAGTTTGGAGACTCAGGTGCAGAAGGACTGTCACAGGAAGCAGAGTTTTGAAATTGGGGTGCAGAAGGACTTTTACAGAGAGCAGATGTTCGAGACTGTGGTATAGGACTGTTATCCAGAACAGATGTTGGAGACTGGGGTGCAGAAGGACTCTTACATAGAGCACAGGTTGGAGACTGAGCTGCAGAAGGATAGATACGGAAAACAGATGTTGGAGACTGGGGTTCAGACAGACTGATACAGAAAGCAGAGTTTGGAGACTGGGGTGTAGAAGGATTGTTACGAAAAGCAGGGGTTGGAGACTGCTGTACAGAAGGACTGTTACAGAGAGCAGATGTTCGAGACTGGGGAGCAGAAGGACTGTTGCAGAGGAAAGAGGTTGGAGACTGGGTTGGAGAAGGAATGTTACAGAGAGCAGATTTTGGAAACTTGAGTGCAGATAGATCTTACAGAGAGCAGAGGTTGGAGACTGTGGTGCAGAAGAACTGTTGCAGAGAGCAGACATTGGAGACTGGGGTCCAGAAGGATCGTTGCAGAGAGAAGAATTTGGAGACTTGTGTGCAGCAGGACTGTTGCAGAGAGCAGATGTTGGAGACTGGGGTGGAGGAGAATCATTGAAGAGAGAAGAGGTTGGAGAGTGTTGTGCAGAAGGACTCTTACAGAGTGCAGAGTTTAAAGACTTGGTTGCAACAGGATCTTACAGAGAGAAGAGTTGGGAGACTGAGTTGCAGAAGGACTGTTAGAGAGAGCAGAGGTAAGAGACTGAGGTGCAGAAGGACTGTTACAGAGAGTAGAGGTTGGATACAGGGGTGCAGAAGCATCTTACCGAGAGCAGAATTTGGAGAGTGAGGTGCAGAAGGACTGTTGCAGAGATCAGAAGTTGGAGAGTGGGGTGCAGTTGGATCATTGAAGAAAGCAGATTTTGGAGACTGGAGTGCAGAAGGCCTGCTATAGTGAGAAGACTTTGGAGACTGGCTTGCAGAAGGCCTGTTACAGAGGTGAGGTTGGAGACTGAGGTGCAGGTGGACTGTTACAGAGAGCAGTGTTTGTAGATTGGGGTGCAGAAAGATCGTGCAGAGAGTAGAGGTGTCAGACTGAGGTGCAGAAGGACTGTTACAGAGAGCATAGGTTGGAGACTGAGGTGTAGAAGGACTGTTACAGAGAACAGAGTTTGGAGACTTAGGTGCAGAAGAACTGTTACAGAAAGCAGAGGTTAAAAATTGGGGTGCAGAAGGACTATTACAGAGACCAGAGTTTGGTACTGCGGTATAGAAAAACTGTTACAAAGAGCAGAGTTTGGAGACTGGGGTGCAGCAGGAATGTTACAGAGATAACAGGTTGGAGACTGAGGTGCAGAAGGATAGATACAGAGAGCAGAGGTTTGAGACTGGGGTTAAGAAAGACCGTTACATAGAGCAGATGTTGGAGACTGGGGATCAGAAGGACTGTTACAGAGGACAGAGTTTGGAGACTGGGGTGCCACAGAACACTTGCAGGAAACAGAGGTTAAATACTGGGGTGAAGAAGGAATGTTACAAAGAGAAGAATTTGGAAACTGGAGAACAGTTTGGAGACTGAGGTGCAGAAGGATCTTACAGAGAACAGAGTTTGGAGACTGTGGTGCAGAAGGACTGTTGCAAAGAGCAGAGATTGGAGACTGAGGTGCAGAAGTCCTGTTACATAGAGCAGAGCTAGAAGAAAGGGATGCAGAAGGATATTACAGAGAGCATAATTTGGACACTGAGGTGCAGAAGGACTATTGTAGAGATCAGAGTTTGGAGACTGGGGTGCAGTAGGAACATTGCAGAGAGCAGAGTTTGGAGACTGGGGTGCAGACGTATCTTTGCAGAGAGCAGAGTTTGTAGACTGGGGTGAAGAAGGCCAGTTACAGAGAGAAGAGGTTGGAGACTGGGGTGCAGAAGGACTGTTATACAGAGCAGTGTTTGGAGACTAGGTTGCTGAAGGATCTTACTGAGAGCAGAGGTTGGAGACTGAGGTGCAGGTGGACTGTTACAGAGAGCAGAGGTTGGGGATTGAGGTGTAGAAGGACTGTTAAAAAGAGGAGAGTTTGGACACTCAGGTGCAGAAGGACTGTTAGAGAAAGCAGAATTTCGAATTGGGCTGCAGAGGGACCATTACAGAGAACAGAGTTTGGAGACTGCAGTATAGGTCTGTTACCGAGAGCAGAGGTTGGAGACTAGGTTGTAGAAGGACCCTTACATAGAGCACAGATTGGAGACAAAAATGCAGAAGGATAGATAGAGAGAAAAGAGGTTGGAGACTGGGGTTCAGACAGACTGATACAGAAAGCAGAGATGGAGACTGGGGTGTAGAACTATCATTACAAAGAGCATAGGTTGGAGACTGAGGTGCAGGTGGACTGTTACAGAGAGCAGAGGTTGGGGATTGAGGTGTAGAAGGACTGTTAAAAAGAGGAGAGTTTGGACACTCAGGTGCAGAAGGACTGTTAGAGAAAGCAGAATTTCGAATTGGGCTGCAGAGGGACCATTACAGAGAACAGAGTTTGGAGACTGCAGTATAGGTCTGTTACCGAGAGCAGAGGTTGGAGACTAGGTTGTAGAAGGACCCTTACATAGAGCACAGATTGGAGACAAAAATGCAGAAGGATAGATAGAGAGAAAAGAGGTTGGAGACTGGGGTTCAGACAGACTGATACAGAAAGCAGAGATGGAGACTGGGGTGTAGAACTATCATTACAAAGAGCATAGGTTGGAGACTGCGCTACAGAAGGGCTGTTACAGAGAGTAGATCTTGGATTCTGGGGAGCAGAAAAACTGTTGCAGAGGACAGAGGTTGGAGACTGGGGTGGATAAGGAATGTTACAGAGAGCAGAGTTTGGAAACTGGAGTGGAGAAAGATCTTACAGAGAGCAGAGGTTGGAGACGGTGGTGCAGATGGACTGTTGCAAAGAGCAGACATTAGAGACTGGGTTCCAGAAGGATCGTTCAAGATAGCAAATTTTAGATCCTGGGGTGCAGAAGGACTGTTACACAGAGCAGAGGTTTGAGACTGACGTGCAGAAGGACTGTTAGAGAGAGCAGAGTTTGGAGACTGGGGTGCAGAAGGATTGTTACAGAGAGTAGAGTTTGAAGACTGAGGTTCAGATGGATCTTACAGAGAGCAGAGGTTGGAGACTGGGGTTCAAACGGAGTGTTGCAGAGATCAGATGTTGGAGACTGGGGTGGTGAATAATCGTTGCAGAGAGAAGAGGTTAAAGACTGGGGTGCAGAATGTCTGTTACAGAGAGCAGAGGTTGGAGACTGTTGTGCAGAAGGAGTGTTACAGAGTGCAGAGTTTAAAAACTGGGTTGCAGAAGAATCTTGCAGAGAGCAGAGTTGGGAGACTGAGGTGCTGTAGGACTGTTACAGAGAGCAGAGGTTGGAGACTGGGGTGCAGAAGGGCCGTTGCAGAGAGCAGGGTTTTGAGACTGAGGTGCAGAACAACTGTTTTAGAAAACAGATGTTTTAGACTGGGCACAGAAGGACTCTTGCAGAGAGCAGATTTTGGTAACTCGGGTACAGAAGGACTGTTGTAGAGAGCAGAGGTTGGAGACTGGTGTGCAGAAGGACTGTTACAGAGAGCAGAGGTTGGAGACTCGGATACAGAAGTTCTGTTACAGAGAGCAGAGGTTGGATACAGGGGTGCAGAAGGATCTTAGAGAGAGCAGAATTTGGAGACTGGGGTGCAGACAGACAGTTGCAGAGATTAGAGGTTTGAGACTGAGGTGCAGTAGGATCATTGCCGAGAGCAGAGGTTGGAGTCTGGGCTGCAGAAGGATCCTTACAGAGAGCAGATATTGGAGACTGGGGTGCAGAAGGCCTGCTACAGAGAAAAGAGTTTGGAGACTGGCGTGTAGAAGGCCTGTTACATAGAGGAAAAGTTGGAGACTGGGGTGCAGAACGACAGTTATAGAGAGCAGAGTTTGGTGACTGGGGTGCTGAAGGATTTTACAGAGAGCAGATGTTGGAGACTGAGGTGCAGGTGGACTTTTACAGAGAGCAGTGTTTGGAGACTGGAGTGCAGAATGATCATGAAGAGAGCAGAGGTGTCAGCCTGAGGTTCAGTAGGACAGTTACAATGAGCAGAGGTTGTAGACTGAGGTGTAGAAGCACTGTTACAGAGAGCAGAGTTTGGAGACTGAGGTGCAGAAGAACTGTTACAGAAAGCAGAGGTTGGAAATTGGGGTGCAGGAGAACCATTACAGAGACCAGACATTGGAGACTGCGGTATAGAAAAACTTTTACAGAGAGCAGAGGTTGGAGACTGGGGAGCAGAAGGAATATTACAGAGAGCACAGGTTGAAGAGTGAAGTGCAGAAGGATAGATTCAGAGAGCAGAGGTTTGAGACTGAGGTTCAAAAGGACTGATACAGAAAGCAGAGTTTGGTGACTGGGGTGCTGAAAGCCCGTTACGGAGAGCAGAGTTTGGACTGGGGACCACAAGGACTGGTGCAGAGGACAGAGGTTGGAAACTAGGGTGCCGCAGGACACTTGCAGAAGGCAGAGTTTACAGACTGGGGTGGAAAAGAAATGTTACAGAGAGCAGATTTTGGAAACTGGAGTGCAGAAGGATCTAAAGAGACTAGAGTTTGGAGACTGTGGTGCAGAAGGATTGTTACAGAGAGCAGAGGTTGGAGACTGGGGTCCAGAAGGATCGTTGCAGAGAGGAGAGTTCGGAGACTTGGGTGCAGAAGGACTGTTGCAGAGAGCAGAGGTTGGACATGTGGTGCAGAAGGACCTTTACAGAGAGCAGAGTTTGGAGACTAGGGTGCAGAAGGACTGTTACAGAAAGCAGAGGTTGGAGAATGTGGTGCAGAAGGACTGTTGCAGAGATAAGAGGATAAAGACTGTGGTGCAGTAGGATCATTGCAGATAGCAGAGGTTGGAGACTGGGGTGCAGAAGGATCCTTGGAGAGAACAGATTTTGAAGACTGGGGTGCAGAAGGCCTGCTTCAGAGAGCAGAGTTTGGAGACTGGTGTGCAGAAACACTGTTACAGAAACAAGAGGTTGAAAATTTTGGTGCAGAAGAAACGTTACTGAGACCAGAGTTTGGAGACTGCGGTATCGAAAAACTGTTACAGAACACAGAGGTTGGAAACCAGGGTGCAGAAAGACTGTTTCAGAGAGCAGAGCTTGGAGACTGGGGTTTAGAAGGATCATTGCAGAGAGCAGAATTTAGAGACTAGGGTGCAGAAGGACTGTTGCAGAGAGCAGAGGTTGGAAACTAGGGTGTAGAAGAACTGTTGCAGAGAGCAGATATTGGAGACTGGAGTGCAGATGGACTGTTGCAGAGAGCAGAGGTTGGAGACTGAGGTGCAAAAGGACTGTTACAGAGAGAAGAGTTTGGATACTAGGGTTCAGATGGATCTTACAGAGAGCAGAGGTTGAAGACTGGGGTGCAAATGGTCTTTTTCAGAGAGCAGAGTTTGGAGACTGGAGTGCAGAAGGGTTGTTAAAGAGAGCGGAGTTTAAAGACTGAGGTGCAGAAAGATGGTTGCAGAGAGCAGAGCTTGGATACTGAGGTGCAGTAGACTGTTGCAGAGAGCAGAGGTTGTAGACTGAGGTGCAGAAAAAATGTTACAGAGTGTAGAGGTTGTAGATTGGGATTCAAAAGGCCTGTTACAGAGAGCAGAGGTTGGAGACTGGGGTGCAGAAGGACTGTTACAGAGAGCAGAGTTTGGAGACAGGATTGCAGAAGGATCTTAAAGAGAGCAGAGTTTGGAGACTGAGGTGCAGTAGGACTGTTACAGAGAGCAGAGTTTGGAGACTGGGGTGCAGAAGGATCATTGCAGAGCACAGAGTTTTCAGACTGAGGTGCAGAAGGACTGTTGCATAGAGCAGTTTTTGGAGACACGGGTGCAGAAGGACTGTTGCAGAGAGTAGACGTTGGATACTGGGGTGAAGAAAGATCGTCGTTGAGAGCAGAGGTTTGAGACTGGGGTGCAGAAGGACTGGTAAAGAGAACAGAAGTTTAGGACTGGGGTGCAGAAGGCCTGTTACAGAGAGAAGAGTTTGGAGAAAGGGTGTAGAATGACTGTTACAGAGAAAAGAGTTTGGAGACTGGGTTACAGAAAGATCTTACACAGAGCAGAGGTTGGAGACTGAGGTGCAGAACGACTGTTACAGAGAGTAGAGGTTGGAGACTGAGGTGCAGAAGGATTGTTACAGAGAGCAGATGTTGGAGACTGGGGTGCAGAAGGACTGTTGCAGATACCAGAGGTGGGAGACTGGGGTGCAGAAGAACTGTCGGAAAGACCAGAGGTTGGAGACTGAGGTGCAAAACAAATGTTACAGAGAGCAGAGTTTGGAGACTGGGGTGCAGAAGTACTGATACAGAGAGCAGAGGTCGGAGACTGAGGTGCAGAAGGACCGCTAGAGAGAGCAGAGTTTGGAGACTGCAGTACAGAAGGATCCTTACAGAGAGCATATGTTGGAGACTAGGGTGCAGAAAGACTGTTGCAGAGAGCAGATGTTGGAGACTGTGGTTTAGAAGGACTGTTGCAGAGAACAGAATTTAGAGAATGGGGTGTAGAAGGACTTTTGCAGAGAGCAGAGGTTGAAGACTGAGGTGCAAAAGGACTGTTACAGAGAGCAGAGGTTGGAGACTGAGGTGCAGAAGGACTGTTAGACAGAGCAGAGTTTGGATACTGGGGTGCAGAAGGATCGTTGCAGACAGAAGAGGTTTGAGACTGGGGTGCATAAAGACTGTTACAGAGAGCCGAGGTTGGAGATTGGGGTGCAGATGGACTGATACCGAAAGCAGAGTTTGGAGACTCCGGTGCAGAAGGACTGTTGCAGACAGCAGAGTTTGGAGAATGAAGTGCAAAAGGCCTGTTACACAGAGCAGAGGTTGGAGACTGGGGTGCAGAAGGACTGTTACAAACAGCAGAGTTTGGAGACATGGTTGCAGAAGGATCTTACAGAGAGAAAATTTGTGAGAATTTGGTACAGCAGGACTGTTATAGAGAGAAGAGGTTGGAGACTGGGGTGCAGCATGATCGTTGCAGAGAACAGAGTTTTCAGACTGAGGTGCAGAAGGACTGTTGCAGAGAGCAGATATTGGAGACTGGGGTGCAGAAGGACTGTTGCAGAGAGCAGAGGTTGGAGACTGGGGTGCAGAAGGATTGTTGTAGTGAGCAGAGGTTTGAGACGGACGTGCAGAAGGACTGTTACAGAGAACAGAGGTTGGAGAAGGTGTGCAGAAGGACTGGTCCAGAGGGCAGAGTTTACAGACTGGTTTGCAGAAGGATCTTACAGAGAGAATATGTTGGAGACTGAGGTGCAGAAGGACTGTTACAGAGAGCAGAGTTTCGAGACTGGGGTGCAGAAGGAATGTTACAGATAACCCAATTTCGAGACTGGGTTTAACAAAGATCTTACAGAGAGCAATTTGGAGACTGAGGTTCAGAAGAACTATTACAGAGAGCAAAGGTTGGAAACTGGGGAGCAGAAAGATTGTAGAAGACAGCAGAGTTTTCAGACTTAGGTGCAGAAGGTCTGTTGCAGAGAGCAGATGTTTGATCCTGGGGTGCTGAAGGACTGTTACAGAGAGCAGAGGTTGAAGACTGGGGTGGATAAGGCCTGTTACAGAGATCAGAGTTTGGAGACTGGGGTGCAGAAGGACTGTTACAGAGAGCAGCATTAGGAGAATGCTTGACAGAAGGATCATACAGAGAACAGATGTTGGAGGTGGAGGTGCAGAAGGACTTTTACAGAGAGTAGAGGGTGGAGACTGGGGTGCAGAGGGTGTGTTACAGAGAGCTGAGTTTGGAAACTGGGGTGTATAAGGACCGTTGCTGTGAGCAGAGATTGGAGCCTGAGGAGATGAAGGATGGTTGCAGAGAGCAGATGTTTGTCACAGGGGTGCAGAAGGACTGTTAAAGAGAGCAGAGTTTGCAGACTGAGGTGCAGAAGGACTTTTACAGAGAGCAGAATTTGGAGAAGAGGTGCAGAAGGATCGTTACAGAGAGCAGAGTTTGAAGACTGTGTTGCAGTACGACTGATACAGAGATCAGTGGTTGGAGACTGGGGTGCAGGAGGATCGTTACAGAGAGCAGAAGTTGGAAACTAAGGTGCAGAAGGATAGTTACACAGAGAAGATTTTGGTTACTGGTGAGTAAAAGGACTGCTGCAGAGAGCAGAGGTTAGAGACTGGGGTGCAGAAGGACTGTTGCAGAGAGCAGAGGTTGGAGACTGGGGTGCAGATGGACTGTTGCAGAGAACAGAGTGTGGAGACTTGGGTGCAGAAGAACCGTTGCAGAGAGCAGAAGTTGGAGACTGAGGTGCAGAAAGATTGTTACAGAGAGCAGAAGTTGGAGACTGGGGTGCAGAAGGACTTTTGCAAAGAGAAGAGGTTGGAGACTTAGGTTAAGAAAGATCCTTGCAGATAGAAGAGGTTGGAGACTGGGGTGCCGAAGGCCTGTTACAGGGAGCAGACATTGGACACTGGGGTGCAGAAGGCCTGTTACAGAGAGCAGAGTTTGTATACTGAGGTGCAGAAGGACTGTTAAGGATAGCACAATTTCGTGACTGGGTTGCAGAAGGATATTAAAGAGAGCATTTTGTAGACTGAGGTTCAGAAGGACTGTTACAGAGAGCAAAGTTTGGAAACTCGGGTGCAGAAGGATTTTTGCAGAGAGCCGAGTTTTCAGACTGAGGTGCAGAAGGACTGTTTCAGAGAGCAGATTTTGGATCCTGGGGTGAAGAAGGACTGTTACAGAGAGCAGAGTTTGAAGACTGGGAAGCAGAAGGATCATTGCAGAGAGCACAGGTTGGAGACTGGGGTGCAGAAGGCCTGTTACAGAGAGCAGAGGTTGAAGACTGGGGTGCAGAAGGCTTGTTACAGAGAGCAGCGTTTGGAGAATGGGTTGCAGAAGGATCTTCCAGAGAGCTGAGGTTTGAGACTGAGGTGCAGAAGGACTTTTACAGAGAGTAGATGGTGGAGACTGGGGTGCAGAAGGAGTGCTACAGAGAGCAGAGATTGGAGATTGGGGTGCAGAAGAACTGTTACTGAGACCAGAGGTTGGAGACAGGGGTTCAGAAGGACTGTTTCAGGGAGCAGAGTTTGGAGACTGAGGTGCAGAAGGACTGTTTCAGAGAGCAGATTTTGGAAACTGAGATGTAGAAGGACCGTTGCAGAGAGCAGAGGTTGCAGCATGGGGAGAGGAAGGATCGTTGCAGAGAGCAGATTTTGGAGACTGGGGTGCAGAAGGACTATTAAAGAGAGCAGAGATTGGAGACTGAGGTGCAGAAAGATCATTTCTGAGTTAAGAGATTTGAGACTGGGGTTCAGAAGGACTGTTACAGAGTGCAGAACTTGGAGACTGAGGTGCAGAATGACTTTTACAAAGAGGAGAGGTTGGAGACTTGGGTGCAAAAGGATTCTTACAGAGAGCAGAGAATGGAGACTGGGGTGCAGAAGGATCGTTGCAAAGAGCAGAGGTTGGAGAATGAGGTGCCGAAGGATCGCTACAGAGAGCAGAGGTTGGAGACTGGGTTGCAGCAGGACAGTTACAGAGAGCACAGGTTGGAGACTTGAGTGCAAAAGAAATGTTGCAGAGAGAAGAGGTTGGAAACTGGGGTGCAGAAGTACTGTAGCAGAGAGTAGAGGTTGTAGACTGGGGTGCAGAAGGACTGTTGCAGAGAGCTTTAGTTGGAGACTGGGATGCAGAAGGATCATTGCAGAGAGCAGAGGTTGGAGACTGTGGTTTAGAAGGACTGTTGCAGAGAGCAGAGTTTGGAGACTGAGGTGCAGAAGAATTATTGCAGAGAGAAGAGGTTGGAGACTGGGGAGCAGAAGGCCTGTTACAGAGAGCAGAGTCTGTACCTGGGGTACAGAAGACCTGTTACAGAGAGCAGAGGTTGGAGACTGGGGTGCAGGAGGATTGTTACAGATAGCACAGTTTCGAGACTGGGGTGCACAAGGTTTGTTGCAGACAGCAGAGGTTTCAGACTGAGGCTTAGAAGGACTGTTACAGAGAGCAGAGGTTGGAATCTGAGGTGCAGAATGACTGTTACAAAAAGCAGAGGTTTGCAATTGGGGTGCAGAAGGACCGTTATAGAGAGCAGAGTTTGGAGACTTTGGTGCAGAAGGATTGTTGTAGAGAGCAGATGTTGGAGACTAGGGTGCAGAAGGACCATTACAGAGAGCAAAGGATGGAGACTGAGGTGCAGAAGGAATTTTACAGAGAGCAGAGGTTGGATACTGGGGTGCAGAAGGACTGTTACAGAGAGGAGAGTTTGAAGAAAGTAATGCAAAAGGATCTTACTGAGAGAAGAGTCTGGAGACTGGGGTGCAGAATGATTGTTGCAGATAGCAGAGATTTGAGACTGATGTTCAGAAATATCGTTGCAGAGAAAAGATTTTGGAAACTGGGGTGCAGAAAGACTGTTACAGAGAGTAGTGATTCGAGATTGGGGTGCAGAGGAACTGTTACCGAGAGCAGAGGTTGGAGACTGGGGTGCAGTAAGCGTGTTACAGAAAGCAGAGGTTGGAGACTGAAGTGCAAAAGGACTGTTACAGAGAGCAGAGGTGGGAGACTGAGGTGCACAAGAATTGGAACAGAGAGAAGAGGTTTGAGACTAGTTGTAAAAGAACTGTTACAGAGAGCAGAGGTTGGAGACAGGGGTTCAGAAGGATCGTTTCAGAGAGCAGAGGTTGGAAACTGAGGTGCAGAAGGATCGTTGCAGAGATCAGAGGTTTTAGACTTAGGTGCAAAAGGATCGTTACAGAGAGCAGAGGTTGGAGACTGGGGTCAGAAAGACAGTTACAGAGGGCACAATTTGGAGACTGGGGTGAAGAAGAAATGTTGCTGTGAAGAAGGCCTGTTACAGAGACCAGAGTTTGGTGAAGGGATACAGAACGACTGTTACAGAGGGAAGACATTGGAGACTGGGTTGCAGAAGGATCTTACAGAGAGCAGAGATTGGAGACTGCAGTGCAGAAATACTGTTACAAAGAGCAGAGGGTGGAGACTGGGGTGCAGAAGGAATGTCACAGAGAGCAGTGTTTGGAAACTGTGGTGCAGAAGGATGTTACAGAGAGCAGAGGCTGGAGACTGGGGTCAGAATGACTGTTGCAGAGAACAGATGTTGGAGACTGGGGTGCAGAAGGATCATTGCAGAGAACAGAGATTGGAGACTGAGATGCAGATGGATCGCTACAGAGAGCAGAATTTGGAGAACGGTGTGCAGTAGGATAGTTACAGATTACAGGTTGGAGACTGGGGTGCAGAAGAAATTTTGAAGAGAGCAGAGGTTGGAGACTGGGGTGCAGATGGACTGTAGCAGAGAGCAGATGTTGGAGACTGGGGTGTAGAAGGACTGTTGAGGAGAGCAGACGTCGGAGACTGGGATGCAGAAGGATCGTTGCAGAGAGCAGATGTTAGAGACTGGTGTGTAGAAGGACTTTTGCACAGAGCAGAGTTTGGAGACTGAGGTGCAGAAAAACTGTTACAGAGAGCAGAGGGTTTACACTGGGGTGCAGAATTACTGACACGGAATGTAGAGTTTGGAGACTGGGTTGCAGAATGACTGTTAGAGAGAGCAAAGTTTGTAGTTTGGGGTGCAGAAGGACTGCTGCAGAGAACAGAGGTTTGATACTGAGGTGCAGAAGTCCATTGCAGAGAGATGAGGTTGGAGACAAGTGCAGAATGACTTTTGAGACTTAGTTGCAGAAGACCTTTTACAGAGAGCAGATATTTGAGACTGGGGTGCAGGAGAATTGTTACAGATAGCACAGTTTGGAGACTGGGGTTTAGAAGTATTGTTGCAGAGAGCAGAGGTTTCAGACTGAGGCTTAAAAGGACTGTTACAGAAAGGAGAGGTTGGAGTCTCAGTTGCAGAAGGACTGTTTCAGAAAGCAGAGGTTGGCAATTGTGGTGCAGAAGTACCGTTATAGAGAGAAGAGATTCGAGACTGCAGTACAGAAAGACTTTTACAGAGAGCAGAGTTTGGAGACTGGGGTGCAAAAGGACTGTTACAGAGAGCAGACGTTGGAGACAGAGGTGCCGAAGGATTGTTACAGAGAGCGAAGATTGGAGACTGGGGTGCAGAAGGACCATTACAGAAAGCAAAGGATGGAGACTTAGATGCAGAAGGACTTTTAAAGAGAACAGAGGTTGGAGACTGAGGTGCAGAAGGATCATTGCAGAGAGAAGAGTTTGGAGACTGGGGTGCAGAAGGACTGTTACAGAAAGCAGGGGTTGGCAATTCGGGAGCAGATGGACCGTTAAAAAGAGAAAAGGTTGGAGACTGTGATACAAAAGGACTTTTACAGAGAGCAGAGTTTGGAGACTGGGAAGAAGAAGGATCGTTGCAGACAGCAGATGTCTGAGACTGGGGTGCAGAAGGACTGTTACAGAGAGCACAGGTTGGAGACTGGGGTGCAAAAGAAATGTTGCAGAGGGTAGAGTTTGGAGACTTGGGTGCAGAAAGACTGATACAGAGAGCAGAGTTTGGAGACTGGGGTGCAGAAGGACCGTTACAGATTGCAGAGGCTGGATACTGAGGTGCAGAAGGACTTTTGCAGAGAGGAGAGGTTGGAGACAGGTGTGTCAAAGGATTCTTACAGAGAGTAGAGGATGGAGACTGGGGTGCAGAAGGAGTGTTACAGAGAGCAGAGTTTGGAGATTGGGGTTCAGAAGAACTGTTACAGAAAGCAGAGGTTGAAGACTGTGGTGCAGAAGGCCTGTTACAGAGAGCAGAGTTTAGACATGAGGTGCAGAAGGATTGTTACACAGAGCAGAGGTTGGACTCTGATGTGCATAAAGACTGTTACAGAGAGCAGAGCTTGGAGACTGGTGTGCAGAAGTACTGTTGCAGAGAGCAGAGGTTGGAGACTGGCATGCACAAGGATCGTTGCTGAGAACAGAGGTTGGAGACCGGGGTGCAGTAGGATAGTTTCAGAGAGCACAGGTTGGAGACTGGGGTGCAGAAGAAATTTTGCAGAGAGCAGAGGTTGGAGACTGGGGTGCAGAAGGACTGGAGCATAGAACAAGGTTCGAGCCTGGGGTGTAGAAGGACTGTTGCAGAGAGCAGAAGTTGGAGACTGGGATGCAGAAAAATTGTTGCAGAGATCAGATCTTGGATACTGGGGTATAATAAGACGTTTGCAGAGAGCAGTGGTTGGATACTGGGGTGCAGAAAGACCTTTGCAGATAACAGAGGTTGGAGAATGAGGTTCAGAAGGACTGTTACAGAGAGCAGAGGTTTCAGACTGGGATGCAGAATAACTGATATGGAAAGTAGAGTTTGGAGACTGGGGTGCAGAAGGACTGTTACAGAGAGCAGATTTTGTAGCCTGGGTTGCAGAAGGACAGCTGCAGAGAACAAAGGTTGGATACTGGGGTGCACAAGGGCCGTTGCAGAGAGATGTGGTTGGAGACTGAGGTGCAGAATGACTGTTACAGAGAGCAAAGTTTGGAGAACGGGGTGCAGAAGGATCTTATAGAGAGCAGACTTTGGAGACTGGGATGCAGAAGGATTCTTGCAGAGAGCAGAGGTTGGAGACTGGGGTTTAGAAGGACTTTTGCAGAGAGCAGAGGTTGGAGACTGGGGTGCAGAAGGCCTGTTACAGAGAGCAGACTTTGGTGACTGAGTTGCAGAAGACCTTTTACAGAGAAAAGATGTTGGAGACTGGGGTGCAGAAGGATTGTTACAGATATTACAGTTTGGAGACTGGGGTTTAGAAGGATTGTTACAGACAGCAGAGGTTTCAGACTGAGGCTTAAAAGGTCTGTTAATAAGACCAAAGGTTGGCGTCTGAGGTGCAGAAGAACTGTTTCAGAAAGCAGAGGTTGGCAATTGGGGTGCAGAAGGACCGTTATAGAGAGTAGAGGTTGGAGACTGCGGTATAGAAGGACTGTTACAGAGAGCAGAGTTTGGAGACTGGGGTGCAGAAGAACTGTAAGAGAGAGCAGACGATGGACACAGAGGTGCAGATGGATTGTTACAGAGAGCAGAGATTGAATACTGCGGTTAAGAAGGACCATTACAGAGAGCACAGAACGGAGACTGACGTGCAGAAAAACTTTTAGAGAGAGCAGAGGTAGGAGACTGAGGTGCAGAAAGATCGTTGCAGAGAGAAGAGTTTGGAGACTGGTGTGCAGGAGGACTGTTACAGAAAGCAGAGGTTGGCAATTGGGGAGCAGATGAACCGTTACAAAGAGAAGCAATTGGAGACTGCAATACAAAAGGACTTTTGCAGAGAGCAGAGTTTGGAGACTGGGTAGAAGAAGGATCATTGCAGAGAGCAGATGTTGGAATCTGGGGTGTAGAAGGACTGTTACAGAGAGCACAGGTTGGAGACTCGGGTGCAGAAGAAATATTGCAGAGAGCAGAGTTTGGAGACCTGGGTGCAGAAGGACTGATACAGAGAGAAGAGGTTGGAGACTGTGGTGCAGAATGATCTTACAGAGAGTAGAGTTTGGAGACTGTGGTGCAGAAGGACTGTTGCTGAGAGCAGAGATTGGAGACAGGGGTGCAGAAGGACTGTTACAGATAGCACAGTTTCGAGACTGGGTTGCAGAAGGATCTTACAGAGATCATTTTCTAGACAGAGGTGCAGAAGATGTGTTACAAGAGCAGAGGCTTAAGACTGGGGTGCAGAAGGATTGTTGCAGAGAGCAGCGTTTTTAGACTGAGGTGCAGAAGTACTGTTGCAGAGAGCAGATGTTGGATCGGGGGTGCAGAAGGATTGCTGCAAAGAGCAGAGGTTGGAGACTTGGGTGCAGAACGCCTATTAAAGAGAGAATAGTTATAAGAATGGGGTGCACAAGGCCTGTTACAGAGAGCAGACTTCGGAGATTTGGGTGCAGAAGGACTGCTACAGAGAGCAGAGTTTGAAGAATTGGTTGCAGAAGGATCTTATAGAGAGCAGAGTTTGGAGACTGAGGAGCAGAAGGAACGTTGTAGAGAACAGAGGTTGGAGACTGATGTCCAGACGTATTGTTACAGAGATCACAGTGTGGAGACTGGAGTGCAGAAGGAGTGTTACAGAGAGCAGAGTTTAGAGATTGGGGTGCAGAAGAACTGTTACCGAGAGCAGAGAGTGGAGACTGGGTTGCAGAGGACTGTTGCAGAGTGTAGAGTTTGGAGACTGAGGTGCAGAAGAACTGTTACAGAGAGCAGAGTTTGGAGACGGGGTGCAGAAAGACTAATACAGAAAGTATAGGTTGGAGACTGGGGTGTAGAAGGACCGTTAAAGAGAGCAGAGTTTGGAAACTGCTGTACAGAAGGACTGTTACAGAGAGCAGAGGTTGGAGACTGGGGTTCTAAAAAATCATTGCAGAGAGCAGATGTTGTAGAATGGTGTGCAGAAGTATCTTACAGAGAGCATAGGTTTGGAGACTGAGCTGCATAAGGACTGTTACAGAGACCAGTGGTTGAAGTCTGGGGTGCAGAAGGATCGTTGCAGAGAGCAGAGTTTGGAGACTGAAGTGCAGAATGGTCCTTGAGGAGAGCAGAGGTTGGAGAATATGGTGGAGAATGATACTTACAGAGAGCAGATGTTGGAGACTGGGGTGCATAAGGACAGTTACAGAGAGCACAGGTTGGAGACTGGGGTTCAGAAGAAATGTTGCAGAGAGTAGATGTTGGAGACTAGGTTGCAAAAGGACTGTTACAGAGAGCAGAGGTTGTAGACTGAGGTGCAGAAGGACTGTTACAGAGAGTAGAGCTTTGAGACTGGGGTACAGAAGAACTGATACAGAAAGTAGACTTTGGAGACTCTGGTGCAGAAGGACTGTTGCAGAGAACAGAGTTTGGAGACTGGGGTGCAAAAGGACCGATGCAGAGAGCTGAAGTTGGAGATTTAGGTGCCTGAGATTGTTACAGAGAGCAGAGGTTGGATACTGGGGTGCATATGGACTTATACAGGGAGCAGAGGTTGGAGAATGAGGTGCAGAAGAATCGTACAGAGAGCAGAGGTTGGAGACTGGGGTGCAGAATAACTGTTGCAGAGAGTAGAGGTTGGAAACTGAGGTGCATAAAGATCCTTGCAGAGAGAAGAGGTTGGAGACTGGAGTGCAGAAGGCCTGTTACAGAGAGCAGAGTTTGGAAACTGGAGTGCAGAAGGCGTTTTACTGAGAGCAGAGGTTGGAGACTGGGGTGCAGAAGGACTGTTACAGATAGCACAGTTCGGAGACTGGCGTACAGAAGGATCGTTGCAGAGAGCAGATGTTTCAAACTGAGGTGAAGATGGACTGTTACAGAGAGCATAAGGTGGAGTCTGAGGTGCAGAAGCACTATTATAGAAAGAAGAGGTTGGCAATTGGGGTGCAGAAGGACCGTAACAGAGAGAAGAGGTTGAAGACTTCAGTACAGAAGGACTGTTACAGAGAGCAGAGTTTGGAGACTGGGATGCAGAATGTCCATTGCAGAGAGCAGAGCGTGGAGCCTGGGGAGAAGAAGGATCTTTGCAGAGAGCAGATGTTGGAGACAGGGATGCAGAAGGACTGTTACAGAGAGCAGAGGTTGGAGACTGAGGTGCAGAAGAATCGTTACAGAGAGCAGAGGTTGGAGACTGAGGTGCAGAAGGACTGAAAGACAGCATAAGTTGGAGGCTGGGGTGCAGAACAACTGTTGTGGAGAGCAGAGGTTGGAGACATGGGGGCAGAAGGACTGTTGCAAAGAGCAGAGACTTTTACAGAGAGAAGAGGTTGGAGACTGGGGTGCAGAAGGATTCTTAAAGAGAGCAGAGGATGGAGACTGAATTGCATAAGGAGTGTTACAAAGAGCAGAGTTTGGAGATTCTGGTTCAGAAGAACTTTTAAAGAGAGCAGAGTTTTGAGACTGGGGTTCAGAGAGATTGTTACACAGTGCAGAGGTTTGATTCAGGAGCGGCAGGACTGTAACAGAGAGTAGAGCTTCAAGACTGGGGTGCAGAAGAACTGTTACAGAGAGCAGAGGTTGGAGAATGGAGTGCAGAAGGCCTGTTAAAGAGAGCATTGGTTGGAGACTTAGGTGCAGAAGGATCATTACAGAGAGCAGAGGTTGGATACTGAGGTGCAGAAGGACTGTTACAGGGAGCAGAGGTTAAAGATTGAGTTGCAGAAAGATTTTTACAGAGAGCAGAGATTAGAGACTGAGGTGCAGAAGGACTGTTACAGAGGGCAGAGTTTGAAGACTGGGGTGCAGAAGTATCGTTGTAAAGAGCAGAGGTTGGAGACTGAGGTGCAGAATGATCGTTTCAGAGAGAAAAGGTTGGAGACTGGGGTGAAGTAGGCGTATTACAAAGAGCAGAGGTTGGAGACTGGGGTGCTGAAGGCCTGTTAAAGAGAGCAGAGGTTGAAGACTGGAGTGCAGAAGGACTGTTACAGAGAGCAGAGTTTGGAGTCTTGGTTGCAGAATGATTTTTGCAGAGAGCAGAGTTTTGAGACTTGTGTGCAGAAGGACTGTTTCAGAGAGCAGATGTTCGAGAGTGGGGTGCAGAAGGACTCTTTCAGAGAGCAGAACTTGGAGACTGGGGTGCATAAGTTTTCTTGCAGGGAGCAGAGGTTGGAATCTGTGGTGCAGAAGGCCTGTTACAGATATCTCAGTTTGGAGACTGGTGTGCAGAAGGATATTATAGAGAGCAGAGTTTGGATACTGAGGTCTAAGAGGACTGTGACAGAGAGCAGAGCTTGGAGACTGGGGTGCAGAATGATTGTTGCAGAGAGCAGAGTTTTCAGACTAAGGTGCAGAAGGACTGTTGCAGAGAGCAGGTGTTCGAGATTGGGGTGCAGAAAGAGTGTTTTAGATAGCAGAACTTGGAGACTGGGGTGGAGAAGGATTTTTGCAGGCAGCAAGAGTTGTAGACTGGGGTCCAGTCTACAACTGCCCAAACCTTGTGGCTGCCATGAGCTAGGGACGCTTTCCCCCTTGTTCCCTTCCACCTCAGCGTCCCACCTCATCTCAGGCCGGCAGCAATGGGTCAGCTGGCCCCAGACCAAACCTCCAAGCAAGGAGTCCAGAGTGCATCTCCCCCTCCGCGTTGTTCTGGTCAGGCCTCTGGTAACTGTGGCAACCGTGGACTGACCCAGGGAGGAGGTGTTATGGATGGATTAGACCCACAACCGTTTCCTAAATCCACAGATTCTGTCATTTTCAGAGCTTAAGCCATTTCCTTCTGGATGGCCTGTTTCCAGCCTGCCCACACCTAGAATGTGGTCTACTAGTGATTATTGAGATTCTCCAGCCGTCCTGGCCCTGCCCATTTGCACACCACAGCTAGCTCCTAGGCAGCCAGAAGCATGGACCTCCTGCTGGCCACTGAGGAGAGAAGAGAGATTTTCTGAGGACCCTGTTAGAAGTCCACTCTTATTTTTTTTAAATACCACACTCAGAGTGCATGTTTCAGGCAGTCCTTCACATGCGTCTTTGAGAAATCAGACTCACAATGATTTTTGTGATTCTCTCCCAGGCTCCAATAACCAGCGCTCTACTCCCTACTTCTCTGAGATCAACTTTTTAGCTTCCACAAAGAAGTGAAAAACTGCTATTTCTCTTTATGTGTCTGGCTTATTTAACTTAATATAATGTCTCTCATGAGCTAGTTTTAAATAGAAACTGCACAACAAATTCTTTTATGTCAGATTTAAATTTTATTCTGAAGAGATAATTCGAAATGGTCACATATGTTTATGTAGGAAAATGTTCATTAAAATATTTATAGGACTGGAGATGATCTGAATGTTTAGCCAAAGGGGAGAGATTAAGTTTATTTAAGAGAGATGTAAGTTTATTGATCATCTCAATAGATGCAGAAAAATCATTTAACAAAATATAGCACCCCTACCTGTCAAAAAAGTAGAAACACTAGGGACAGAAGGAACTTTGTAAAAGCATTGTAAAAGCTATCTATGCTAAACCCAAGGCAGCATCATTCTAAGTGGAGAAAGGTTGAACGCATTCACTCTAAAAACTGGAAGAAGACAGGGTGCCCCCTCTTTCACCACTTCTATTCAACTTCATCCTTGAAATTGCCAGAGACATTGGACTAAAGAAAGAACTTAAAGGTATACAAATAGGTCAAAAAGAATTCAAATCTCACTCTTTGCTGATAGGGTCATGTCATCTTCTTAATTTTTTTATTAGAGCATCATAGTTATACATAGAAGTTGGGTTGATTTGAAAAAGTTTCTACTTGCATGGAATCTTATTTACTCCATTCAGTCCCCACCCCCATCTCCCTTCCCTTCCTGCCCCCATTCTCCTTTCTTTACTGATCCTTCTTTGGATCATTTATCTGTTAATTTCTGACTGGTGCTTTCTACATATACATACAAGTGCAGTCCCCTGTGGTAGACTTCCATGTGCACATAACATGATCTGCTTAAAGACTTTTCACATTTCCTTCCTTCCCAAACCTCTCCACCCTCTCATTCTCCTTCTACTCCACTGAACTTCCCTGTATACTTAAGATCGCCAGTCCAACCCCACTTCATCAACTTCTTTCCTCTATTTTGCTCTGGCCCTGATAATTTCAGCATTGTACAGGAATAGTTAACTTCTGCCTTTCTGAACACAGAGATCAAGATTGATGTAAAATGAGAAAAACTCTACATTGGAAAACACTGAAGGCAACACCAACTGCTTCAGCAGATGATGACTCTGCTTTGTAAATTATTTTCTTAACATTTGCAATGAAAATGAAATTCTCCAAAAATCCTGTGTTTACATAAAAGGAAAACACGAGACAGAGATTATTGAGACAGTGAGAAATGATTTCAAACCATGATGAGGTCGAGTGGCTTTCTGTTGGCTTCTAGCAATTCTCTGGTTACTCCCACCCACCATCACCCTGCAAATGTGTGCGGCTCCATGGGTCTGATTTCCTGAGACCAGTCCCACAGGTTATCAGTCTCCAGGCTGCTTTTCATTCGATATTATTTGCCATGTTGCTACAGATTTACAAGCCTGTTTGGGGTGCTCTCGGTCCATTCTCATCATGGTCTCTTTTTCTCTGTTTTGTAGCTATGACAACATTGGAAATGAGCAATCAATCATTTGTCACTGAATTCATCTTCTTGAAATTTTTCAACCACTTCAACCTACAGGGCTGGTTCTTCCTGCTCTTTCTGTCCATTTACCTGACCACTCTCCTGGGAAACATCCTCATAATAGTAACCGCCAGGGTCAGTCCTGCTCTCCACACTCCAAATGTACTTTTTCCTCAGCAATTTGAGCTTCTTGGACGTCTGATACATATCTACCACCCTCCCAGCACTGCTGGTGAACTTCTTCTGGGAGCAGAAGGCCATTTCTTATGAGGGTTGCCTTTCCCAGATCTTCTTCTTGGTGACAAGTGCTGGCACAGAAGGCTTCTTACAGGCTGTGTGGCCAGTATGACTGCTTTGTGGCCACCTGCCGTCCTCCCAGTACCCAGTCATCATGATTGTGAAGGTCTGTGTTGGCCTGGTGACTGGGTCCTGGCTGTGTTGGCTGGTGAATATGGTCACACACACGGTGCTGGCCATCACACTCACTCTGTGTGGGCCCCACCAGATCAGCCACTTTCTCTGTAACACCCCATTGCTCCTGAAGCTCTCCTGCTCAGACACCTCTGTCAAAGAGTCTGAGCTCCACGTTGTCAGTGCCACCATGGGCCTGAGCACCTGCCTCTTCACTGCAGGCTCCTACGCACTCATCATGGTGGCCATCCTGGGGATTCCCTCTGCCCAGGGCAGGGGGAAGGCCTTCTCCACCTGTGCGTCCTCCTCACTGTCGTGGTGGTCTTCTATGGAACAGCCAACTTCCACTATGACAGGCCCAGAGAAGGCTGGACATAAACACCCTGGTCTCTGTGCTCTTCTGTGTGTTGACCCCCATGTTGAAGGCCATCATTCACAGCCTGAGAAGCAACGAGGTCCAGAGTGCCCTGAGAAAGCTGGCTGGGAGACAGACTGTAAGGGTAATTAGAACTAGATGATGGTTTCATTCTAGGAAATGTCTTAGTTGTAGAAATATGTGAACTCTTCAGCAGCAATGATAAGAGGGCTCTCTCAATACACAGTGTCTCATGACCACTGTGGTGCCCCTCCAACCAGGGGAAGCACACTGTGCTAAGTATGTGACACATTTTTACCTCACCTGAGTTCTCCAATCCACAGGTATTTCAGAATATTTTTATTACACTTCTCTCCAAAAAAAGCCTGTACCCAAAGCAGTCAATCTCCTTTTCCCCAATATTGCAGCTCTAGCCTACACTAGTGAATGTGAAGTGCTATGTGCAATGTGACTTTGACTTGCATTTTCCAAATGGATCTTGATTCTAAGTTTTAAATAAACACCATTTCTGTGTTTCTCCTTCACATGTGGAAAGACCCATGTATACACTTGAGTTTCTGTGGATATTTTTAATGAAGTAATACCATATACGCCTTTTGGATCTGACTCCTTTCACTTAGGATGTTTGCAATTTTCAGTTATATTGTAGCTTGTATAAGTATTTTAGTTTATTCCTCTTTATTGTGACTGATTTACTTCTAATGAAAATGCCACATTTTTTTGTTCATTTCCCATCGGATAGTAATTTTTACTTTGTGTCTGTGTGGGTGTAGTACTAGAGATTGAACCTGGAGCCTCCTGCACACTAAACAATGTTCTACCACTAATCCAAAGCCCAACCCTTTTAAAATTTTTTTTTTGAGACAGGGTCTTGTCAATTTGCCCAGGTTGTCCCTGAATTTGTCATCCTCCTGCCTCAGCTCCTTGAGTAGCTAGATTACAGATCTGCCTGGTCATTTTCACTTTTTGACTAATATGAATAAGATTCGTATATATAATATGAACATTATATATAATATGAACATTATATGAACATTCATGTACAAATCATTCGTGGGCAACTTTTTTATTTACCTTGAGTTTGTAAGTAGGAGTGGAAGAGGTGGATCGTTAACTCCATATTTAACGTTCTTAAGAAGTTCCAGATCATTTTCAGACCAGTGGAACCAGCTTACCTTATTATTAAGAGTGGTGAGTAAAGCTTCTGATTTCCTCACTCCTTTAACAACACATCATTATCATTCCTTTTCTTGTGACGACCCTGGAATGTGTGAAGTGCTTCATCAAATGTTCTTTAGCTTTGCCTTTCCCTGATGGCTAATCATTCTAAGATCTTTTAGGAGTACTGTTAATGTGTCTCTTCTAAGCATGAGGAAAACCCCATTGTATTATGGGAAATTTTAAGTTTTAGGGACTTACCTCAATATCTAATACTTTTATTTTTATTTTTGTGCAGTAAAATACTACAAGACTTTCAAGCTTGTTGTCTTTTCTTAATCTGTGCCCGAAAGAGCTGTTTGATGACTCTTTTTTTTCCCCTACTTTTAAACTCCATAGCAAACAATTTCTTCACCAGGTCATGAGCATCAGCAGGATCATAAAATTAAGGGACACAAAGTCATACAGGGTTTGGTAAGGGATCAGCCCTTAGCAGGAGTGGATCAGCTGAAGATAATGGGGATGCTTTTAATATTGTGGCTTCTGATATCTGTCCATCTGGCAAAGTATGTAACATGAAGGAAAAAATTCATATGCCGTGCGAAATCCATCCCAATATGTGTACACCCACCCTGACCCCTACTCTCCCTAGCGGGAAGGGAAGGCAGTCTTGAAGTTTCAGCCACCAACAACTTCTTAGCAAAATCCCACTCTGAACTTTGCTCCCCCACATCCCAGAACAGAGAGGACGCTGATCTTCTCGCTGCATGCTGGGAACAGGTGATTGCCAAGACATTAATGAAACCAAAAGAGAATTAACTTCTCTCCATTGTTGCAGTTGAACTCAAGCCATAGCCCTTGAGTTGTGTTTGCACACTGAGGAGTCCCAGAGCAGCTGCAGAGGAAAGGTTCGATGCATATTCCCAACAGGTCGGCCCCAGACCTCTATAAATGTCCATCACAGGAAAATGAATTGTGAGAGATCAGAGGATTTTGACTCCTTCATAAGGCCACAGATATGCGACAGGCAACTTTCAGAATAACAGGTCCGTTTTGTGGTGAATGGAGTCCAAAAGCCAGTTTTACCAAGAGCTTTCTTTGCAGCCCAGGTGCTAGTATGGAGAGCAGCAAGGGCCACACCAAAATCAGAAATCTACGCCTCTCTGTGAGAGTTGCTCGTAAGTAGTTTATTTACCATCACAATTTTCAAAAACACTATCCCAGAATCAGGATATACCTACACCTTAAAAACATATTACAGAATATTTTAAATATTTTCATTACCATTTTGATGGCATTTATATAATGACCTATCGTAGCACCTTTTCTATGTGTGTCTAAGTTTCTACAATACTATTTGTAGTGCCAGAGTAGAAATAACTTCAGAGGTTATCACAAAACCTGAGGGATTTAGCATGATGCCTCCGGTACTGGAAAAAAAAAAACCAAAACATAACCAGAAACACTGGGATTCCTAAATTTCTTAAGTGAGATGATTTGTGTGGAAAATTACTTATGGTAAACAATAGATAATGCTAAGTGTTAATCCTCTGCTTTTGATGAGCAGGACAGAAAGGAATAATTTTTAGGGAGAAAGTATAGGGACACATTCCCATTATGATACAATATAGCATAACAATAGACCTACCAAAATATCTGTTTAAATAAAAATCATTATTGTAGAAGAAGTTACGTTTAGAAACGTATTCATTCACTAACTAGGGGTTTTCATCTTTATCTTACAACACATGGATGCTTTGGGAGGGGAGTTGCAAGCAATTTATTAACTGTAATAAATCCCTGAAGCTTGTGAGTAATCTACTTCATACACAACCCCCCTCCTTTAGAAATATTATATTTTGGGGTCACTCATAAGTGACTTCATTCTCGGTCACCTGACTTTGAGATGACTGATTGGGAAAGAAAGATGCAGAGCTGCGTGTTCTGTGGGAACTGAGCTGATGGTCTCCATAAGAGATATGTTTAGGAGACAGGAGACACTGAGTTCCTCAGAAGCCTCTGGGCTATGCTGCCTCACTTATGCCCACAGAGGCTTTGTTTTCCTCAGCAAGATATCTGCACCAAAACAACTGAACAGAAATGTCCTCTCACCTCTGTCAAGTCTCTGTTAGATCCTTTAGGTCCCACACAGTACCATCTTTAAAGAATCTTTTAAAAACTCTGCTCCATGAATGTACTTGACAGACCTTCTTCATTCTTCAAACCTTTCCTGAGTGCACATTTACACAAGGTGTTGCCCTAGTGTTTAGAACACAATTGAGAAGCCCAACTAGGACCTGGAGGAGCGCATATTCAAGATGGAATGAGGGGCTTTGACAAGTATTAAGTGCTCCATTTCCAGAGCTGCCCAAGCAAACACTAAGAGAAAACAATGATAATTTGTAGATTACATAGAATTGTTACCAAGTTTCCTGCACATGTTGAGTTCATCTTTCCATTAGATTGTAAGTTGGTTGAAGGACAGTGTCCGAGACCAGCTCCAAGAGGGGGTGTCAGAAGACAAACGGATGGTGAGGAGTCGGCGGAAGAGGGGGTGGAGAAACAACACAGACACCAAAGTGAAGGTGTTGATCCCAATCTTTACTTGTGAAGTTGATCATATATACTTTTCATTTTGGCAGGCTTACAGTACTTTGAGGTTACAAAACAGGAATCATTATTCAAACAAAACAAAATATTACGTAGCTACAATTAGAATAGAAGAATGTATTATGGCTTATGCATAAGCAAGCATTTGTACTTTCAGTTCGAGTTTTGCTTTGAGCTGTTTCTGCTTAGTTAACTTTTAATAATAGTTACAAATGTCCCAAACTATTGGCCTATACCTTGGCTATTCTTTCTTGACTTACTGACTGGAACCGGTGCCATGGTTACGGCAAGTAGTTTATTTGTTATTACTTTTAATCAAACAAATGTAAGAGCACAAACCATTGTGCACAGGAACAAGAACAAGTTGCCCAGTACTAAGCACAAATCTACTTAACATTAATTTTCCTTCTCTAGATTTTAATTTAATTTTTCAAAAACTTCCTTGACAGGAGTACAGGGAGGTTTTCTTTAGACATTAACAATTTACACTCCACAGGAACCATTGCATTTAGAGTAAAAAGATGTATGCTTTAGAAGTAGTTGCATTAACTGGGAAAGTCATGATTTTTTCTTTATACTTAATGGTCATATAAGAAATCAAAGCTATACTTACTAAGGGAATACAAAAACAAATCAGCCCATTCCCAGAAACATACTGTGCTCCTCCAGAGGATGGACGCCTTGCATCATCCACCTCAGTAGGGCCTTGCCATTGCCTGAGTCAGTTGAGGGCACAGCAGGACAGGATTAGATCTTAACCTCTTTGCGTTTCTTAGTAGATCTGGCTTAGGACTAAATTAGACCCTGTATAGGAACAAAATTGGTTTCAATTGAAACTAACCACTACCAAGAAAAGAAATTTTAAAATCCTAAATGGAAAAGAGAATTTTTTTATTTTGAAGAATTTTATAACTAGAAGGCTCTGACATATCGTAAGAGGTAATAATTTGTCTTCCCTTTTCCCTTTATGCTAGAAGAAGCACAGGTGAAATAAAAAAAAATGAAAGAGCTGGCACAGTGGTGCACGCCTGTAACCCAGCAGCTCAGGAGGCTGAGGCAGGAGGATAGTGAGTTCAAAGACAGCCTCAGCAAAAACAAGGCACCAAGAAACTCAGTGAGACCCTGTCTCTAAATAAAATATAAATTAGGGCTGGGGATGTGGCTCAGTGGTCAAGCCCCTGAGTTCAATTTCCGGTAACTGCCCTCCTACACACCGGCCCCAAAAAAACAAAACTGAAAGAGATGTTAAATGCTGAATTGAGTGCTGAATCTCCAAGTCAGGAGGGAGGCTTTTTCTGGTGAATTTGTTAAGATTTTAAACCTACCAGTTAGGGTTAAGGGCATCCCTGCATGTTAGGTGAAAGAGCCAAGCCTCCCCCAAAGTGTGTCCTTGGACCAGCATCACTGGGAACACTTGGAACTCACTGACTGAGGCCAACTGTTCTGCACAATGACCTCTGATCTTTCCCTCGGCTCCAATCACCCACACCACATGGAAGGATATGAGGATAACTCTGGGCCAGGCCAGATAGCTCATAGATTTCACAGTAATAAATTCACATTGCCACAAGCACCTGAAATCATTCAGATATTTTTTTCTGAATAAATTGACCTTCTACTGTGTGTGTGTGTGTGTGTGTGTGTGTGTGTGTGTGTGTGTGTGTTAAGCAATTTACTGGGCAACATGAAAATTGGATTTAAAAATATTAATCATTCCTTGTGCTATTGAGATCAAATATGAATCATTGTTTCCCTGATATGCATAAGGGTTTTCATGATCACACCATTCTTCCTCGTTTTGGTCATGCCCAATTTTTTTTTCGTTTGAGGAAATGAATCCCTAAGGGAAAAAAAAGTTCTTTTTTTAAGACTCTATACTTATTTATTTTATTTTGTTTATATTTAGATTTAAAATTAGTTGTGCTTAACTGAAGCACTGACTTTCTTTGAAATTTAAATACGTTAAGCTTCTTAAGGCACTGAGATTTGGATTTTTAATGAAAGCTGTGTTGGCCTATTAATCATGTGCAATGAATTATTAGAACCAAAGACAAGAATGTCTGGGCATTGAAGATAATACGACAGTTTACTAATATATGGTATTATCATCAGGTAACAAAGTATCACTACAAATAATAGTTATTACATGATAAATTTTCTGAGTCAATTTCTTTTTTGTTTCTTAAATCATAATTGTTAATACATATTAAATGTACAAATTACTGTACATTATGCAAATTAAAGGGATGCATTGATGTTTCCCTATTTGCATTAATATATTGTGCATTAATTTCAATTCTTTTTTTTGTAAAATGGGGATAATAGGTTATCTTATAGGTGTTGTGTAAACCAAATAAGTTAATGCATGTAAAAGTCTCATAGGCATTTAATAAGTGTTAGGTATTTTTATCTAATGTGTGTCTCTATTCGTTACTCAATTTGAAAAATCCTGATTGGATTCAGGTATGTAAAAACTCATCTTTTCAAAGAAATTCAATGAGTTTTGATAGAATAGATTGTCCGAAATTCAATCTAATTTTTACAGAAAATATGCCACTTTTCAACTACATTAAACACGGTTTTTAAAGTCAGGCATTTATGTGTATTGAGCAATCTAAGAAGACTCACACTCAAATTATTTTTCTATGAAATATGCCCTAGATGATTATGATGATTATGGTTATTATTATTGCAGAGCAGAGGGTTTACTATTAAGTTGATCTAATTCCTATGCTGCATTATATAAATTCTAAGGAGCAAGTACATATTGTGTCACAAAGTGTCATTCATGAGTTATGATTGTTAATAATGGATTCTATTGGTGACCATGATGATGATTCAATCTAATGCCCTACATTAATGAAGAGCATAGAGGATAAGGAAAATTGTTTGGGTATCATCCTTCACCCTACCCCACACCAGTGACCTACAAGAAATTAGCCAGTAAAACCTAGGAAAAACTTATATGTAGATAAAATTATATAAACATACATTTTGAGATTTTTTAATGCCCCATGAAATTGTCCCTCCTGAAGTGACCTTTATATTTAAGACCTTTACAATAGCAGTATGCACAACTTCAGAGATTGTATTTTTAAATCCATGAACATTTACGTTTAGTTTTCCCTTTTACACATCCACAGACCATGTACCAATTTCCCATAGTAAAATCTGCTGGAACTGCCTTCTATGTGGAATTTTATTTCTTTTTCTGAAAACATCTAGATATCTACATATAGAAGAGATTGTCATAATGATCTTTTTGATATGGGGATTTAAAAGAATGTACATGTCACTGATTTCTAAATGACTTGAAGTTCTTCCAGGTAGTTGATAGAGAAAACAGAGAACGTAAGTAATGTCAAGTACATGTAGCTTCCAGCTCCATTTCAAAGTTGATTTATTGTAAATCAATGCTAATAAGGTAACCTCTTGTTTAGGGCAATTATTTAGAGAAAGCAATACCTACAACTGAACTAGATAGTGTGGTGTTTTTAGTCATTTCTGGATAAACTTTTACTACAATTTTCGTGAACACCAAGTATCACAAGAATCCCTACTTTCTCTATTTCCTTCTCTACTTTCTCTATTCTCCTGGGGGATTTCATATTCACCCTTTGCTGTAACAGTTGCCTTCAAGACAATGACTCCCAAATCAACACCTGCAGTTCTAGACTATCTGTGAAGGGCATTTCCACGTGATTATCCCACAGATAACTCACATTCAACATTATTCAAATCAAATCCACCAAAGCCTACTCTACATCTGCTATTCCTCACATATTCCTGTTTTCCTGAGTTATCCCACCAGCTAGCCAGCCTGCCCAAACTGATTTGTTTTCTTTACCATGTCCTCTTCAACTAGGACTTTAAAGTTCTCCATATCCTTTTCCATGAGGGCTTCAGAGATTTTCTCCCACCTTCAACACAGCACATCTTCAGATATAGACCACTTCATTTTGATATTGTTTGAGCACTCAGATCACTCTTTTTAACTAAACAGGTGTGTCTAAAACCTGGGGAACCAGGTTTCCAATTATCGACCCCTGCTTCTTGGACTCACACGCACAATTCCATGAGTGGGTCTATCTGCGTGTTCTAGACCTAGAGATCTGATGATTTTCTAAAACCCAGTCTATCTCCTTCCAGATGACCCTGTTTTCAGTCTGCACTCCCCTGAAAGAGATTTATGGTCCCCTATTGTTGATACTCTGCAATCATTGATGTCCATGCTCATACCCAAGCCTGGCATCCAGAGACACACCTGGGCTCTCTGGTGGCCCATGGCATGGTGAAGGGTGGGACGTTTTTCGAGGTTTCTATTGCCAAGTACCTTGCTTAGAAATCAGGCCTGACACAGCTTCACAGAGCCTACTCTTGGCCCCATATGCTGATACCCTGCCACCTCTCCTGAAGTAGCAGGCTCCTCAGAATGACCCAGGGCTTGGCAGCATCCACTGGTACTATCCCACCAGCCCCTTGAAGCCTAGCTGGAGTCTCCATAGAAACAGGGTACATCTCTATGGAAATGGGCTTCCTCCTCCAGCCCCAGTGTGATGCAGCTCTCAGAGAAGCTCAATAGTGAGGGTCTTTCCATTTATAGCAATTAGGATAACCAAGTTTTCTGAGCTTGCTGAGACTTAGATGGCAGATTCCTGCTATATTCTTTGAGATTTCTACCATCAATGTTGCCTGAGATGCCAACTTGCCATCCCACTAACTATAAGACAGTGTTCTCAGTCAAGACCAATCCCACAACCAATAACACACACACACACACACACACACACACACACACACACACACGCACATGCCAATCCATCATGGTGAGCAAGGCTTTGTATCTGTGATACAGACAGAATGCACCCACCAATCACATTCACTGCTTCAAACAGATCGTTATCAGGAAACAACTGATGTCACTTGTAAAATGTGATATGTCCTGGACTATCACTGTGGTAAAAAAAAAAAGTAGAGAAATGCAAAAAATGGAAGAAAATACTTAACCTCTTAGAGACCTAAAAAAATATTTAGATGTGGTTCCAACCAATCCTGAGTTAAAAATCATCTTGAAAAAATGCTTTCACTTTTATTTATCAATTTACTTACTTACTTACTTACTGCAGTACTGGGGATTGAACCCAGTGACACTCTACCATGAAGCTATATCCCCAGCCCTTTTAAGTATTTGGGGCCGGGGGCCTTGCAGAGTTTCAAATTTATGATCCTCCTGCCTTAGTCTCCCAAGTACCTGGGATTACAGGCAGGTACCACTCTTCCCCATTAATTACTTATTTTTAAAATAAGGCTATTTTTAAAAATTGAACTATAATTTGTACTCAAAGAATGCACAGATATAAAGTGTACAGGTTTATAATATTTTACATATATATGACCTACCCAAAATCAGGATATAAAACATTTCCATCACTTTAGAAAATTCCTTCATGCTTCAACTGATATCACCCCTGAGCTCCAAAAAAAAAAAAAAAAAAAAGACCACCATTATTACTTTACCATTATAGCTGTTTTGCTCATTTTTGAACTTTATTTAAAGAAAACATACAGTATATATTTTGTATCTGGCTTCTTTCACCCAGAAATTTTTTTTTTAAGATTAGTCAATGTTATTAATGTTCTAGTATTTTTGTTTCTAAAGTAACTGAATTATTTCACTGCATGATAAACCGTGATTTGTCTTCTGTCCTTCTGCTGAAGGCACAATATTTGTTTGAGTTATTATGAATTTTTACACACGAATATTTGTGAACTGTGCATTAATTTCCTTGGAAATATGCTAGGAATGGGATTGTTTTGAATAGAATAACTACATATTTAACTAAATTAGAAATTACAAAATATTTTTGAAAAGTAAGTGTATAGACTTCAAATTTCACCTTGAGTATCTATCGAAATAGCTAGAAAGCATGTTATTTTCATCATTATAATAACCAAAAAGAGCAGAAGAAAATGCAAATTAATGACTTTCCTTGACTTTATTAGGGATGAAGATTATAAGGCAAACAACTAACAGAAGTCTGGGAAGAGTTAAGCAACCAAAATAATCCAGGCATTTTTTTAACTATGGGAGAACCCACTAGATAAATAGAAGTTTATTTATAAAAAAAAACTCAAATAAAAAATAGTTCAGGGATTGCTAAAGACTAAGTATGACTGGTTTAAGAGCATAAAGACCCAGAGGGCTATAGACATAAGATGTTTGTATTTTTTTCTTTTTCTCCATGGATTCCACCAAATGCTCCCAGGAAGACAGGAAACTATTCTGAGAAAGTGTCTTTAACGGTATCATTTCTTGGATAGGTGGAGGGACAAAGAGCAGCAACAGCAGCCAAAACTCCTCCCAGACCCATTTCCTGATTTTTTGCATAGAACAAAAGCTGTAATCTTCAGGGGCAAGAGTAACAGAAACTGTTACATTAGGACACTCAAAGGAAAACTTTTGCAGCTATGGAAAGGAACAGGCCGAAATGTCTAACGTCGGGAGGAATAAGAACTAGGCTCAGCCATATTGCTAGAAAGTGGGTCACTGTGAAGGCCATATTTCTGTCACTGAGTTTACGGTACCTAACCCAGGGCTTCCTGGAAACATCAGAAATCCCTTCTCTGTTTCCCACTAGTCAACTAACATGCATTGACTGAAAATAACAGTAGAATTCAGCTAAGAATTCTTCAAGAAATAGATTATCTCTGGAGAACAGCGAAAATAGAATACACAAAAGCAAGCAGGGAACAATATTAACAAACTGAACTCAGCCATATAGAATAAGGATAACATTATAGTCAATTAAGATCAATCCCAGAATGCAAGGCTGGTTCAATATTCAAAAATTCAATCAACCGAATTTCCATAGTAACAGACTAAATAAGAAAAAAATATATATCATTTCAATAGATGCAGAGAAAATAAGAAAATTTAATATCTATTTTTGATAAAAACTATAACTAAATGAAACTAGGGGCAAAGTCCAGTGGTAGAGTGCATGCTTAGTATGCATAAGGCTCTGAATTGAAAACCCAGCACACATACACCAAAAAAAAAAATCTACTAGTAAAAAATGGATAGACATTTTCTAACTTGATAAAAGGCATTGAGTAAATGTAACGTGCCAGACACATAGCTTATATTATCTCAAAACTTTTTTCAGCAGTTGTGAAATAGACATCATTAATATCCTAAGCAAGGAACAAATTGAGGAATAGAGATGAGCTGACTTTTTTACAAACAACATCTAGTAAACAACAGATGGATTTCAATCCACATCTATCTAGACCAAGAGCCTACTGTTTTACTATAATATTTTTCATTTAAGATTAAAAAAGTATCAGAAATTTTAGTTCAAAACAATGGATCACGGATTACCATGGGTAACATGATAGAAAATCAGTAATTGTATCAATCATTTTTTTTTCAGGAAATGTAATGTTTGGTGAGGTAAATCTTATAATACAAAAGAAGAAAAATACCTAAGTATATATCATTTGTCAAAATTTCTTGTATCTTATAAAACTTAAAAAATAAAAGTTTCTACTGAAAAAAATAGATCAATGCATTTAAATGCAGGTGACTTATAATTTTACTTTTTAGAATTAATCAGAGATGATCACAGATACATGTGTATGAAAGCTTCTATTCCAATATTTATGACAGTAAATGGAATGGAAGGTTTCTATGTTCAATAAAAAGGGAGATATTAACTTAATTTCATGTTAGGAAATTAAGATTACAAGGCAAACAACTAAATAGAGTACAACAATATTGGGAAATTTTGCTTTGGATATTTTGAAGATAGATTTAGGTAGAATGGGATAAATGCAAAGAGAGCTTTGATTTTGTGACCTGTTCTATTCTTCTGAATAACTTTCTGCATTTTCCTCATTTTTCCACAATGAAAACTTATTACTTGAAATAACAGACATACAAAAAAGAATTCATCTCAGTGAAGCACAGTTTTAGGAGGGAGATACTGAAGATTAAATGAGACACAGGGGTTGATAGCTGGTTGTGCATTTTGATCAAGTCTCCATTTATTCTCACAAAAGAGCACCCATGCAAAAGTCTGTGAGACGTTATGCTCTCTCTAAAGTCACTCCTATACGTCTCTTTCCAGAGTCCTGGCATCTCTGTATACAATATTATTTGCCATGTTGCTGCAGATTAACAAGCCTGTTTGGGGTGCTCTCGGTCCATTCTCATCATGGTCTCTTTTTCTCTGTTTTGTAGCTATGACAACATTGGAAATGAGCAATCAATCATTTGTCACTGAATTCATCTTCTTGGGATTTTCCAACCACTCCAACCTACAGGGCTGGTTCTTTCTGCTCTTTCTGTTCATTTACCTGACCACTCTCCTGGTAAACATTCTCATAATAGAGGCCACCAGGGTCAGTCCTGCTCTCCACACTCCAATGTACTTTTTCCTCAGCAATTTGAGCTTCTTGGACGTCTGCTAAACATCCACCACCCTCCCAGTACTGCTGGTGAACTTCTTCTGAGAGAAGAAGGCCATTTCTTATGAGGGCTGCCTTTCCCAGATCTTCTTCTTGGTCACAAGTGCTGGAACAGAAGGCGTCTTACTGGCTGTGTGGCCAGTATGACTGCTGTGTGGCCTCCTGCCGTCCTCCTCAGTACCCAGTCATCATGAGTGTGAAGGTCTGTGTTGGCCTGGTGACTGGGTCCTGGCTGTGTGGGCTGATGAATTTGGTCACACACACGGTGCTGGCCATCACACTCACTTTGTGTGGGCCCCACCAGTTCAGCCACTTTCTCTGTGACACCCCATTGCTCCTGAAGCTCTCCTGCACAGACACCTCTGTAAACGAGTCTGTGCTCCACGTGGTCAGTTCCACCATGGGCTTTAGCTCCTGCCTCTTCACTGCAGGCTCCTACGCACTCATCATGGCGGCCATCCTGGAAATTCCCTCTGCCCAGGGCAGGAGGAAGGCCTTCTCCACCTTTGCGTCCCCCCTCAGTGTCATGATGGTCTTCTATGGAACAGCCAACTTCCACTCTGACAGGCCCAGAGAAGGCTGGACATGGACACCCTGGTCTCTGTGCTCTTCTGTGTGGTGAGCCCCCTGTTGTGCCCCATAATTCACAGCCTGAAGAGCAAGGAGGTCCAGAGTGGCCTGAGGAATCTGGCTGGAGGGTGTTCATCCCTTTTCATGATCAAAGTCTAGACCAATCTTCAAACTGGAGTATACAGTCATCGTAAAAATGATGCCTCCCAGGGACTTGTAGGCACCTGGTTAGAGAGTCAGTATCTGAAGCTTCAACTCCAACTTCTGCTTTTAAAATCTCTGAGACTCATTTCTCTCCTCTCTTTTCACAAACATCCTTTTCCCACTTTCAGGTTCAACTGTGTCGGACACCTTGTGTCGGTGTTCAGCACAATCTCTGTCCTTCTGTGTTCTCCCAACACGAGAGGGAAAGAAAGTACGAGAACCTCGTTTCCCACACTCCCCTGCCTGCTGGCCTCCATTTTAGGAGGTTTTGTCAAGATCAGCAAAACACTAGGCAGAGAGGAAGAAAGGAAATGAAGAAAGCGGGTTCTTTTGGATCCTGTAGCAGCAGCAGCAAACCAGCCCTGTAGAGGCAGGAACTAATCTCCTTAATGCCAGAAGCTGTGTGTGCAGGCTTCTAGAGAGCTGTTCATGAATGTGCGTCACAGTAGCGTGGAATGAGCATCTCTTTCCAGGGAAGTTAGGGTTTCCATATATGGGGTGGTGTCACCTGCCCTATTTTTCTTTTTTCTTCCAGATCTCCCAACCATTTTATAACTTTTTTCTGTGTCAACTTCCTCTACCCTAAGACATCAAGAGTCGTTCTTCATCTCTACCTGGCCACGGTGGCACTGACCACAATAGTGGTTTACATCAGAGATGGTTCTAGATAACAGATCTGAGGAGGTAGTTTGGATGTATATGACCTGAGGGAATTGAATATGTTGATGATGTCACAGCCCATGGGAAAGGAGACCTGATAATTCCTGGTGTGCAATGACCCAACAGAGACTTTAAGTTATCGTGGCCTGAAATCAAATGTCTATGGAAAACTGAACTTTGGAATAACACCATCGACCTTCAGGGTGGGAATGAACATTACAACATGACTACAGACTGCTGTTACTTACTGGAGTGGGAGACTTACAGAAAGAAAATAATAGGTTCAAGCATTATATTCCTCCTTCAAGTCAGGTTCAGATCATCAGAAATATTTTCTCTCTGGAAACTGATAAAGGTTAATATCAGAATAAAACATCCAATTTTCCAAATTGCAGAAGTACAAAGAAAATTATAAATCCACAATTTCTCCAGATCTCTCTTATGTCAATTAGGACATTAAGGGGGAATGATTGAGACCCTGTTAATTAGAATGGCAAAATACCAGTGGAATTAGACAAATCTCAGAGCTTTGAACCCTGAAATCTCCATTAACACTCTTTGCTGTCAGAAGCAGCCACTCCTCCCCCGAGGAGACTAGCTTTCTCTAAATTGAAGAACCTATGGTGACTCTACCTGGGCAGTTGTCTTTTTTTTTTTTAAGAGAGAGTGAGAGAGGAGAGGAGAGGAGATAAGAGGGGAGAGAGAGAGAGAGAGAGAGAGAGAGAGAGAGAGAGAGAGAGAGAGAGAGAGAGAGAGAATTTTTAATATTCATTTTTTAGTTCTCGGCGGACACAACATCTTTGTTGGTATGTGGTGCTGAGGATCGAACCCGGGCCGTATGCGTGCCAGGCAAGCGCAGGCTGGTTCATGGGCATGTATGTGTCATTATAGTATGATGATTTGAGCCACATCCCCAGCCCAATTGTCTTTAAGATGCTCATCCATCATCCCACATTGTCACCAGACACTTAATTGGGGTCTGATCCTAGAACGCCTCAGGTAAGAGTATAAAATATAGCCCAGGAGAGTATAAGGGTCACACCAAAATAAAAGGTAAATATTTTACTGTATTTTGTTAATAGGAGCCTTAAGAATATATAAGAGAATTTGTTTGAGTCTTCTAGACCAAAGAAGTCAGGACATATTCCTGGATCATCTTGAATGCAGTCACAGGGACGTAATAACGAGAAATGTTAGGGCCAAGGATTTTCCTGAGCCACGGGGAGTGGCTATTAGACTCTCTTTGGTTGATGGACTGAAATCTGGACTCAGTGTTTGCTTAAGTTCAATGACCAATATGATGCTGGAATAATGAAGATGATGGTGATCAGAAATAAATAAGGTGTTGGATGGCGTGTTATGTGACCCCTTCCCTGGCCTCACAGCTGTATCTGGAGGAGTGCCTGGAGCACCAGCCTTCACCAAGGCCTCGTGGACATGCGTTCAGAAGGCAGCACCAGATCCTTGTGAAACCCGTAGCCGCTGTCCTCGGCAGCCTGGGAAGACATCAACAGATGGCATCGTTGAAACGGGCTCCCTGATTTCAGTAAGAATAAGGGGACCCTGAAGTAGAAGAGGCCATGTGGTGGAGCAGTGATCAGAACATTTGAATCTGTAGAGATTTTTGACTGTGGTAAATGATCGTGGTATTTATAGATGGGAAAAAATGGGCACCCTCCTAGAATAGTGCCTGTCCCATGTAATGTGAAACTGTTCTATTCACACTTCATTGGTGCATTGTAGTTGTCCATAATGGTGGGATTTGCTGACACATATTTGAACATGCACACAAAATAACCGTGAACTTTGGCCAATATCATTCCAATATTTCCCTTTTCCTCACCTTCTCCCCTGGTACCTTGACTCTACTGATCTTTCCTCAACTTTCATGATGAGACTTTCTTCCCAACTTTCCTTTCTTTTCCCCCTCTAGGTTAAACAGAGGAAAAATATATTGCCGTTAACTTTCTGAGTTTCTTATTTCCCTTATTGTTCTGAAGACCCATCAATCTTCCAGCATGACATAATTTTGTTCTTCTATGAAGTGAAATGAAATTCCAGTGTGCATATACAAGATGTTCTTTATCCATTCGTCCACTGATGTCACCTCGGCTGGTTCATGGGCATGTATGTGTCATTATAGTATGATGACTTCGATCTACTGTGATAAATACCAAGCAGAGGTAGAGCTGGGTCGCAGGGTTGTCCATGGCAACTCCTGAGGAGCCTCCATCCCGATTTCCGTGGTGGTTGTGCTGATTTACATGCACACCATCAGGGTGAGAGTGCTCCTTTCTCTCCAAATCTCTCCTTTTCACACTCGTTTCTCTTTGTATTCTTGGTAGTTGCCTTTGTCACTGAAGTGAGATGAAATCTCAAGTTAGTCTTGACTAGCAAGTATTTTCATATATTTGTTGGCAACTCACATATTTTCTTCTAAGACGTGTCTGTTTAGTTCATTTAGTTTCCCATTTGGTAATTGGGTTGTTTGATAATTGGGTTATTTAATAATTGTGGGTTTGATGTTAAGTTTTTTGAGTTCTTTATTAATATTCTGAATATTCATCCTCTTTTAGAAGAGCACCTCATAAAGTTTTTCTCCCTTTCCATAGGTCCTCTCCTCATATTCTAATTGTCTTCTTTGCTATGCAGAACCTTCTTAATTTGATACCATCCTATTAGCTAACTTTTTGTGTTATCTCCTGAGCTTTGGCATCCTATTGAGAAAGTCATTGCCTCTGCATGTAGGTTCGAGTATTGACTTCGTTTTTCCCTAGAAACTGCATAATTTCTGGTCTAGTGCCTGGGTCTTTAATGCATTTTGAGTTGATTTTTTGCAGGGTGAGCGATAGTTCAGGTCTCATTCTTCTGCATTTGGACAGGGGTGTAGAAGGACTGTTTCAGAGGGTAGATGTTAAAGACTGGGGTGCAGAAGGACTGTTGCAGAGAGCAGAAGTTGGAGACTGAGGTGCAGAAGGACTGTTACAGAAAGCAGAGTTTGGAGACTGGGGTGCACAAGGATCGTTGCAGAGAGCAGAGCTTTCAGACTGAGGTGCAGTAAGACTGTTGCAGAGAGCAGAAGTTGGAGACTGGGGTTCAGAATGACTGTTGCAGAGAGCAGCGGTTGAAGACTGGAGTGAAGAAGGATCGTTGCAGAGAGCAGAGGTTGAAGACTGGTGTGCAGAAGGACTGTTACAGAGAGCAGAGTTTGGAGACTTTGTTGCAGAAGGATCTTACAGAAAGCAGAGTTTGGAGACTGAGGTGCAGAAGGACTGGAAGAGAGAGCAGAGTTTTGAGACTGTGGTGCAGAAGGACTGATACAGAAAGCAGAGGTTGGAGAGTAGGGTGCAGAAGGACCATTACAGAGTGCAGAAGTTGGAGACTGCGGAACAGAAGGACCATTTAAGAGAACAGAGGTTGGAGACTGGGTTGCAGCAGAACAATTGAAGAAAGCAGACGTTGGAGACTGGGTTGGAGGAGGAATGTTACAGAGAGCAGAGTTTGAAAACTGGGGTGCAGAAGGACTTACAGAGAACAGAGGTTGGAGACTGGGATGCAGAAGGAGTGTTAAGGAGAGGAGACATTGGAGACTGGGGTGCAGAAGGATCGTTGCAGAGAGCAGAGGTTGGAGACTGGGGTGCAGAAGGATGGTTGCAGAGAGCAGAGGTTGGAGACTGATGTGCAGAAAAACTGTTACAGAGAGCAGAGTTTTAAGAGTGAGGTGCAGAAGGATCGTTGAAGAAAGCAGAAGTTGGAGACGGAGTTGCAGAAGAATCATTGCAGAGAGCACAGGTGGAGACTGGCCTGCAGAAGGGTCGTTACAGAGAGCAGAGGTGGGAGACAGGGGTGCAGAAAGACTGTTACAGAGAGAACAGGTTAAACCCTGGGTTGCAGAAAAAATGTTGCAGAAAGCAGAGTTTGGAGACTGTGGTGCAGAAGGACTGATTCAGAGAGTAGAGTTTGGAGACTGAGATGAAGAAGGACTGTTACACAGAGTAGATGTTGGAGATTGGTTTGAAGAATTATGATACAGAAAGCTGAGGTGGAAATCTGGGGTGCAGAGGACCGTTAAAGAGAGCAGAAGTTGGAGACTGGGTTGCAGAAGGATTGGTTTAGTGAGCAGACTTTTTAGGCTGGGTTGCAGAATGACTGTTATAGACAGCAGAGTTTTGAGGCTGGGTTGCAGAAGGATCTTACAGAGAGCAGAGGTTGGTGATTGAGGTGCAGGACGACTGTTAGAGAAAGCAGAGCAGACAGCAGAGTTTTGAGACTGGGGTGCTGAAGGCTGTTACAGAGAGCAGAGGTTGGAGACTCGGTGCAGAAGGGCTGTTACAGAGAGCAGAGTTTGGAGACTGGGTTGCAGAAGAATATTATGTAGAGCATTGTTTGGAGACTGTGGTGCAGAAGGATTGTTACTGAGAGGAGACGTTGGCGACTGGGGGACAGTAGGATTAATGCAGAGAGCAGAGTTTGGAGACTTGGGTGCAGAAGGACCGTTACAGAGAGCAGACGTTAGAGAATGGGTTGGAGAAGGACTCTTACAGAGAACAGAGTTTGAAGACTGTGGTACAGAAGAACTGTTGTTGAGAACAAGGTTGGAGACTCAGGTGCAGAGGGACCATTGCAGAGAGCAGTGGTTGGAGACTGCAGTACAGAAGGACTGTTAAAAAGAGTAGAGGTTGGAGACTGGGGTGGAGAAGAGCTGTTGCAGAGAGCAGAGATTGCAGAGTGAGGTGCAGAAGGACTTTTACAGAGAGCAGAGTTTTGAGACTGTGGTGTAGAAGGACTGATACAGAAAGCAGAGTTTGGAGACTGGGGTGAAGAAGGACCCTAACAGAGAACAGAGGTTGAAGACTGTGGTACAGAAGAAATGTTTTTGAAAACAAGTTTGAGACTGGGATGCAGAGGGACCATTGCAGAGAGCAGAGGTTGGAGACTGGGGTGCAGAAGGAATGTTACAGAGAGCAGATGTTGGAAACTGGGGTACAGAATGATCTTATAAAGAGCAGAATTTGGAGACTTGGTTGCAGAAAGACTGTTGCAGAATAGACGTTGGAGACTTGGGTGCAGAAGGACTGATACAGAGAGCAGAGATTGGAGACTGAGGTGCAGAAGGAAAGTTACAGAGAGCAGAGCTTGGAGACTGGGGTGCAGAAGAACTGATACCGAAAGCACAGGTGGGAGACTGGGGTCAAGAAGGACCGTTACAGAGAGCAGAGTTACGAGACTGCAGTACAGAAGGTCTGTTACAGAGAGAAGATGTTGAAGACTGTGGTACAGAACCGCTGTTGCAGAGAACAGAAGTCTGAGACTGGGGTGCATAAGGACCATTGCTGAGAGGAGAGCTTGGAGACTGATGTGCAGAAGGATTGTTACAGAAAGTAGAGTTTGGAGACTTGGGTGCAGAAGGATCTTTCAGAGAGCTGAGGTTTGGGACTGTGGTACAGAAGCACTGTTGCAGAGAGCAGAGTTTGGAGACTTGGGTGCAGAAGGATCGTTGCAGAGAGAAGAGGTTGGTGTCTGTGGTTTAGAAGGATTGTTGGAGACTTGGAGAGGTTGGAGACTTTGTTGCAGAAAGAGTGTTGCAGAGAGCAGAATTTGAAGACTTAGGTGCAGAAGGACTGTTACAGAGAGCAGAGGTTGGAGACTGGCATACAGAAAGAGTGTTTCATAAAACAGAGGTTGAAGACTGGGGTGCAGAAGGACAAATGCAGAGACCAGATGTTGGAGACTGGGGTGCAGAAGGGCTGTTGCAGAGAGCATAGGTTGGAGACTTGTGTGAAGAATGACTGTTTCAGAGAGGAGATGTTAGAGACTGGGTTGCAGAAAGCCTGTTAAATAGAGCAGAGTTTGGAGACTTAGGTGCAGAAGGACTCTTACAGAGAGCAGATTTTTGAGATTGGTTTGCAAAAGCATCTTACACAGAGTAGAGGTTGGAGACTGAGATGCAGAAGGACTTTTACAGACAGTAGCGGTTGGATATTGAGGTACAGAAGGACAATTGCAGAGAGCAGAGGTTGAAGACTGAGGTGCAGAAGGACTGTTGCAGAGAGCAGAGGTTGGAGACTGGGGTGCAGAAGGACAGTTACAGAGTGCAGAGATTTGAGACTGGGGTGAAGTAGGACTGTTAAAGAGAACAGAGGTTGGAGACTGGGGTGCAGAAGGACCTTTGCAGAGAGAAGAGGTTGGAGACTGAGTTGCAGAATTATTGTTACAGAGAGAAGAGTTTGGAGACTGGGTTGCAGAAGGACTGCTTCAGCAAGCAGAGGTAGGAGACTGGTGTGCAAAAGGATCTTACAGAGAGTGAAGGTTGGAGACTGGGGTGCAGAAGGAATGTTGCAGAGAGCATAGGTTGAAGACTGGGGTACAGAAGGACTGATAGAGAAAGCAGATTTTGGAGCCTGGGGTGCAGAAGGACCGTTACAGAGAGCAGAGGTAGGAGACTCCGGTTCAGAAGGACTGTTACAGAGAGAATAGGCTGGAGACTAGGGTGCAGAAAGACTGTTACAGAGAGCAGAGGTTGGAGACTGGGGTGCAGAAGGACTGAAAAAGAAAGCAGATGTTGGAGACCGGGGTTCACAAGGACCGTTACAGACAGCAGATGTAGGAGACTCCGGTTCAGAAGGACTGTTACAGACAGTAGAGTTTGGAGACTGAGGTGCAGAAGGACTGTTACAGAGAAAACAGATGTTAGAGACTGGTGTGCAGAAGGACCGTTACAGTGAGCAGAGGTAGGAGACTCCAGCTCAGAAGGACTGTTACAGAGAGCAGAGGTTGAAGACAGGGGTGTACAAAGACCGTTGCAGAGAGCAAGGTTTGAGACTGAGGTGCAGAAAGAAGGTTGCAGAGAGCAGAGGTTAGAGACTGGGGTGCAGAATGCTCGTTGCAGAGAGTAGAGGTTGGAGACTGAGGTGCAGAAGGCCTCTTACACAGAGCAGAGGTTGGAGACTTGAGTGCAGAAGGCCTGTTACAGAGAGCAGAGTTTGGAGACTAGATTGCAGAAGGATGTTACAGAGAGCAAAGTTTGGAGACTGAGGCTCAGAAGCACTGTTACAGAGAGAAGAGGTTGGAGACTGAGGTGCAGAAGGACCATTCTAGAAAGAAAACTTGGAGACTGTGGTGCAGAAGGATTGATACAGAGAGTAGAGGTTGGAGACTGGGGTTCACAAGAACTGATACAGAAATCAGAGTTTGAAAACTGGGGTGCAGAAGAACCCTTACATAGAGCAGAGTTTGGAGACTGCAGTATAGAAGGACTGTTACAGAGAGCAGAGGTTGGAGACTGGGGTGGAGAAGAACTGTTTCAGAGAGCAGATGTTGGAGTCTGCGGTGCAAAATGACTGTTGCAGAGAGCAGAGGATGGAAACTGGGGTGGAGAAGGACTGTTGCACAGAGCAGAGGTTGCAGACACAGTTGCAGAAGGACTGTTACAGCGGGCAGAGTTTGGAGACTGTGGTGGAAAACGACGGATACAGAAAGCTGAGATTAAATACTGTACTGAATAAGAACCCTGACAAAGAACAAAGGTTGGAGACTGCGGTACAGAGAGCAGAGGTTGGAGACTGGGGTGCTGAATAACTGTTTTAGAGAACAGAGTTTTGAGACTGGGGTGCAGAATGTTCGTTGCAGAGAGCAGAGGTTGGAGAATGGGGTGCAGAAGGATCGTTAAACAAAGCAGAGTTTGGAGACTGTGGTGCAGAAGGACTTTTACAAAGAGCACAGGTTGAAGACTGGGGTGCAATAGGTCTTTTACAGAGAGCACAGGTTGGAGACTGAGGTGCAGAATAACCCTTACAGAGACCAGAGGTTGGAGACTGCAGTACATAAGGACTGTTTAGAGAGCAGTGGTTCGAGACAGGTGTGCAGAAGGATCTGACAGACAGCATATTTTGGAGACTGGGGTGCAGAAGGATTGTTGCTGAGAGCAGAGTTTGGAGACTGGGGTGCAATAGGATCGTTGAAGAGAGAAGAGGATGGAGACTGGGGTCAAAAGGCCTGTTACAGAAAGCAGAGTTTTTAGATTGGGGTGCAGAAGACCTGTAACAAAGAGCAGGGCTTTGAGACTGTGGTGCGGAAAAACAGTTACAGAGAGCAGAGTTTAAAGACTGGGTTGCAAAAGGATCTTACAGAAAACAGTGGTTGGAGACTGAGGTACAGAAGGACTGTTACAGGGAGCAAAGGTTGGAGACTGAGGTTCAGAAGTATCATTGCAGAGAGCCGAGTTTTCAAACTGAGGTGCAGAAGGCCTGTTACAGAAAGCAGAGGTTGGAGACTGGTGTGTAGAACGACTGTTGTAGAGAGCAGATGTTGATAACTAGGGTCCAGAAGGATTGTTGCCGACAGCAGAGGTTGGAGACTAGGGTGTAGAAGGACTGCTGCAGAGAGTAGAGGTTGAAGACTGAGGTGCAGAAGGACTGTTACAGAGAGAAGAATTTGGAGACTTGGGTTCAGAAGAACTGATAGAGAAATCAGACCTTGGTGACCTGGGTGCAGAAGAGCAGAGGTTTGAGACTGGGGTGGAGAAGGACTGTTGCAGAGAGAAGATGTTGGAGACTGGGGTGCAGAAGGACTCTTGCAGAGAGCAGAGATTGGAGACTCGGCTGCAGAAGGAGTATTGCATAGAGCAGAGGTTGCAGACTGTGGTGCAGAAGGACTGTAACAAAGAGCACAGAATGGAGACTGGGGTGCAGAATAAGTGTTGTAGAGAACAGAGGTTGAATACTGGGGTTCAGAGGGATCATTGCAGAAAGAAGAGGTTGGAGACTGGGTTTCAGAAGGATCTTACAGAGAGCAGAATTAGGACACTGAGTTGCAGAAGGAGTGTTGCAGAGAGCAGAGGTTTGAGATTAGGGCGCAGAAGTACTGTTGCAGAGAGCAGAGGTTGGAGTCGGAGGTGCAGAAGGACTGTTACAGAGACCAGAGGTTAGAGACCAGCGTGCAGAAGGACTGATACAGAAAGCAGAGTTTGGAGAATGGGTTGCAGAAATACCGTTACAGAGAACAAAGGTTGGAGACTGCAGTATAGAAGGACTGTTACAGAGAGAAGAGGTTGGAGATTGCAGGGGAAAAAGACAGTTACAGAGAGCATATTTTGGAGACTTTGGTGAGGAAGGACTGTTGCAGAGAGCAGAGGTTGGAGACTGGGGTGAAGAAAGACTGTTGCAGAGAGTAGCATTGGGAGATTGGGGTGCCACAGGATTGTTTCAGAGAGCAGAGGTTGGAGGCTGAAGTGGAGAAGGACTGTTACTGAGAGCAGAGGTTGGAGACTGGGGTGCAGAAAGACTGATACAGAAAGTAGAGGTTGGAGACTGGGGTGCAGAAGGACTGTTCCAAAGAGCAGAGGTTGGAGACTAGGGTGGAGAAGGACAGTTATTGAGAGCAGATGTTGCAGACTGGGGTGTAGATGGAGTGTTGCAGAGAGCAGAGTTTGGAGACTGGGGTGCAGTACAACAATTGCAGAGAGCAGAGGTTGCAGACTGAGGCGCAGAAGGACTGTTACAGCAAGAGAGTTTGGAGACTGTGGTGCAGAAGGACAGATACAGTAAGCAGGAGTTGGAAACTGGGGTGCAGAAGGACCATTACAGAAAACAGAGGTTGAAGACTACGGAACATAAGGACTGTTACAGAGAGCAGAGGTTGGAGACTGAGGTGCAGAAGGACTGTTACAGAGAGTAGATGTTGAAGACTGAGATTTAGAAAGACCATTGCAGAGTGCAGAGGTTGTAGACTGAGGTTCAGAACGACTGTACAGAGAGCAGAGTTTGGAGACTTGAGTGCAGAAGGACTGATAGTATAAGCAGGGGATGGAGACTCGTGTGCAGAGGGACAGTTACATAGAGAAGATTTTGGAAACTGCAGTACAGAAGGACTTTTAAGGAGAGCAGAGTTTCGAGGCTGGTGTTGAGAAGGACTGTTGCAGAGATCAGATGTTGGAGACTGGGGTGCAGAAGGACTGTTGCAGAAAGGAGGTTGGAGACTGGGCTCAGTAGGACTATTGCAGAGAGCAGAGGTTGCAGACTGAAGTGCAGAAGGACTGTTACAGCAGCTGAGTTTGGAGACTGTGATGCAGAAGCACTGATACAGAAAGCAGAGGTTGCAAACTGGGGTGCAGGAGGACCATTAAAGAAAACAGAGGTTGGAGACTGCGGGACAGAAGGACTATTACAGAGAGCAGAGTTTGGAGACTGAGGTGCAGAAGAACTTTTACAGAAAGCAGAGTTTGGACACTGATTTTTAGAAGGATCATACAGAGAGCAGAGTTTAGAGACTGAGGTGCAGAAGGACTGTTACAGAGAGTAGATGTTGAAGACTAAGGTGTAGAAAGACCATTGCTGAGAGCAGAGGTTGGAAACTAAGGTGCAGAAGGACTGTTGCGGATTGCAGAGGTTGGAGACTTGGGTGTAGAAGGACTGTTGCAGAGAGCAGAGGTTGGAGATTGGGGTGCAGAAGGACTGTTGCACAGAGCAGAATTTGGAGACTGAGGTGCAGAAGAACTGTACAGAGAGCAGAGGTTGGAGACTTGAGTGCAGAAGGACTGATAGAGAAAGCAGGGGTTGGAGACTGGGGTGCAGAAGGACTATTGTAGAGAGCAGATGTTGGAGACCGGGGTGCAGAAAGACTGTTTCATAGAGTAGAGGTTGGAGACTTGGGTGCAGAAGGACTATTGCAGAGAGTAGAGGTTGGAGATTTGGGTGCAGGAGAACTGTTTCAGAGAGTTGAGGTTGGAGACTGGAGTGGAGAAAGACTGTTGCAGAGAGTAGCATTTGGACATTAGGGTGCCACAGGACTGTTGCAGAGAGCAGAGGTTGGAGACTGAAGTTGAGAAGGACTGTAACAGAGAACAGAGTTTGGAGAGTGGGGTGCAGAACGACTGATACAGAGAGCAGAGGTTGGAGACTGGGATGCAGAAGGACTATTGCAGAGAGCAGAGGTTGCAGACTGATGTGCAGAAGGACTGTTACAGCAACAGAGTTTGGAGACTGTGGTGCAGATGGACTGATACAGAAAGCAGAGGTTTGAAACTAGGGTGCAGAAAGACCATTAAAGAAAACAGAGGTTTGAGACTGCGGAACAGAAAATCTGTTAAAAGAGCAGAGGTTGGAGACTTGGGTGCAGAAAAATTGTTGTAGAAAACAGAGGTAGGTTACTGGGGTGCAGAAGGACCGTTGCAGACAGAAGACTTGGAGACTGAGGTGCAGAAGGATTGATACAGAGAGCAGAGGTTGGAGACTGGGGTGCAGTAGGAATGTTGCAGAGAGCAGAGGTTGGAGATTGGGGTGCAGCATAACTCTTGCAGAGAGCAGAGGTTGGAGTCTGATGTGCAGAAGGACTGATACAGAAAGCAGAGTTTGGAGACTGGGGTGCAGAAGGACCATTACAGAGAGCAGAGGTTTGAGACTACAGTACAGAAGGACTGTTACAGAGAGTAGAGTTTGGAGACTGGGATGTAGAAGTACTGTTACAGAGAAAAAAGTTTGGAGAATGGGGTGCAGAATAAGTGTTGTAGAGAACAGAGGTTGGAGACTCAGGTGCAGAAAGACCATTGTAGAAAGCAGAGGTTGGAGACTGGGTTTCAGAAACATCTTACAGAGAGGAGAGGTTGCACACTGAGTTGCAGAAGGACTGTTGCAGAGAGCAGAAGTTGTAGATTGGGGCGCAGAAAGACTGTTGCGGAGAGCGAGGTTGGAGTCAGAGGTGCAGAAGGAAAGTTACAGAGAGAAAAGGTTGGACACTGGGGTTCAGAAAAAATGATAGAGAAAGCAGAGTTTGTAGACTGGGGAGCAGAAGAATCATTACAGAGAGCAGAGTTTGGAGACTGCAGTACAGAAGGACTGTTACAGAGAGCAGAGGTTAGAGACTGGGTGGAGAATGACTGTGGCAGAGAGCAGATTTTGGAGACTGGTGTGCAGAAGGACTGTTGCAGAGAGCAGAGGTTGCAGAGTGAGGTGCATAAGGACTTTTACAGAAAGCAGAGTTTGGAGAATGTGTTGCAGCAGGACGGATACAGAAAGCAGAGGTTGGAGCCTGGGGTTAAGAAGGACCCTTACAGAGAATAGAGGTTGAAGACTCTTGTACAGAAGAATTGTTGTAGAGAACAGAGGTTGGAGACTGGGGTCGAGAGGGACCATTGCGGAGAGCAGAATTTTGAGACTGGAGTGCAGAAGGAATATTACAGAGAGAAGAGTTTGGAAACTGAGGTGCAGAAGGATCTTACAGAGAGAAGAGTTTAGAAACTGGGGTGCAGAAGGACTGTTGCAGAGAGCACAGTTTGGAGACTTGGGTGCAGAAGAATCGTTGCAGAGAGCAGAGTGTGGAGACTTGGGTGCCGAAGAACTGTACAGAGAGCAGAGGTTGGAGACTTGGGTGCAGAAGGCCTGTTACAGAGATCAGAGTTTGGAGACTGGGGTGCAATAGGACTGTTACAGAGAGCAGAGGTTTGAGACTTGATCGCAGAAGGACTGATACAGAAAGCAGTGGTTTGAGACTGGGGTGCAGAAGGACCGTTACAGAAAGAAGTGTTTGGAAACTGCAGTATAGAAAGACTGTTACAGAGAGCAGAGGTTTGAGACTGGGGTGGAGAAGAACTGTTGCAGAAATCAGATGTTGGAGACTGGGGTGCAGAAGGACTGTTGCAAAGAGTAGAGTTTGGAGATTGGGGTGTAGAAGAACTGTTACAGAGAGGAGAGGTTGGAGACTGGGGTGCAAAAGGACTATTGCAGAGAGGAGAGGTGGGAGACTGAGGTGCAGTAGGATTGTTACAGAGTGCAGTTGAAGGTTACTGGGGTACAGAAAGACTGAACCAAAGAGCAGAGTTTGGAGACTGGGGTGCTGACGGCCTGTTACAGAGAGCATAGTTTGGAGACGGAGGTGATGAAGGATCGTTACAGAGAGCAGATGTTGCAGACTGAGGTGCAGAAGGTCTTTTACTAAGAGGAGAGGTTAGAGACTGGGGTGCAGAAGGATTCTTACAGAGAGCAGACGATGGAGACTGGGAAGCAGAAGGAGTGTTACAGAGAGCAGAGATTGGAGATTGGGGTGCAGAAGAATTCTTAGAGAGATCAGACAATGGAGACTGGGGAGCAGAAGGAGTGTTACAGAGAGAAGAGATGGGAGATTGGGGTGCAGAAGAACTGTTACAGAGAAAAGCTGTTTGAGACTGGGGTGCAGAAGGCCTGTATCAGAGAGCAGAAGTTGGAGACTGAGGTGCAGAAAAACTGTTGCAGAGAGCAGAGGTTAGGGACTGGGTTGCAGAAGGACTGTTTTAGAGAGCAGAGTTTGGAGTCTGCAGTACAGAGGATTGTTACAGAGAGTAGAGCTTGGAGACTGGGGTGCAGAAGGACTGTCACAGAAAACAAAGTTTAGAAACTGGGGTGCAGAAGGATTTTATAGAGACCAGAAGTTGGAGACTGGGGTGCAGAAGGACTGTTGCAGAGAACAGACGTTGTAGACTGGGGTGCAGAAGGATTGTTGCAGACAGTAGAGTTTGGAGACTTGCGTGTAGAAGGACTGTTGCAGAGAGCAGATGTATGAGACTGAGGTGCAGAAGAATCATACAGAGAGCAGAAGTTAGAGACTGCGGTACAGAAGAAGTGTTTCAGAGAGCAGAGGTTGGAGACTGGGATGGTGAAGGACTGTTTCAGCGAGCAGAGGTAGGAGACTGGTGTACAAAAGGATCTTACAGAGAGTGAAGGTTGGAGACTTGGGTGCAGAAGGAATGTTGCAGAGAGCATAGGTTGAAGACTGGGGTACAGAAGGACTGATAGAGAAAGCAGATGTTGGAGACTGGGGTGCAGATGGACCGTTACAGAGAGCAGAAGTAGGAAACTCCAGTTCAGAAGGACTGTTACAGAGAGCAGAGGCTGGAGACTGGGGTGCAGAAGGACTGTTACAGAGAGCAGAGGTTGGAGCCTGGGGTGCAGAATGACTGAAAGAGATAGCAGATATTGGAGACTGGGGTGCAGAAAGACCATTACAGAGAGCAGAGGTAGGAGACTCCAGTTCAGAAGGACTATTACAGAGAGCAGAAGTTGGAGACTGGGTTGTACAAGGACCATTGCAGAGAGCGAGGTTGGAGACTGAGGTTCAGAAGGAATGTTGCAGAGAGCAGATGTTAGAGACTGGGGTGAAGAAGGCTCGTTGCAGAGAGTAGAGTTTGGAGACTGGGGTGCAGAAGGCCTGTTACAGAGACCAGAGGTTGGAGACTTGAGTGCAGAAGGCCTGTTACAGAGAGCAGAGGTTGGAGACTGTGGTGCAGAAGGACTGTTACAGAGAGCAGAGTTTGCAGACTGGGTTTTAGAAGGGTTTTACAGAAAGCAGAGTTTTTAGAGTGAGGTACAGAAGGACTGTTACAGAGAGCAGAAATTGGAGACTGTGGTTCAGAAGGATTGTTGTAGAAAGCAGAGTTTTCGGACTGAGGTACAGAAGAACTGTTGCAAAGAGCAGATGTTGGAGACTAGGGTGCACAAGGACTGTTGCAGCGAGCAGAGGTTGAAGACTGGAGTGCAGAAGGATCGTTGCAAAGAGCATAGTTTGGATACTCTGGTGCAGAAGGACTGATACAGAAAGCAGAGGTTGGAGACTGTGCTGCAGAAAGCCTGTTACAGAGAGCAGAGTTTAGAGACTGGGGTGCAGAAGGACTGTTACAGAGAGCAAAGTTTGGAGACTAGGTTGCAGAAGGATGTTACAGAGAGCAGAGTTTCAGACAGAGGCCCAGAAGCACTTTTATAGAGAGAAGAGGTTGGAGACTGAGGTGCAGAAGGATTGATACAAAGAGCAGAGGTTGAAAACTGGGGTGCACAAGAACTGATACAGAAGTCCGTGATTGAAACTGGGGTGCAGAAGGACCCTTACAGAGAACAGAGGTTGGAGACTGCAGTACTGTAGGACTGTTACAAAGAGCAGAGGTTGGAAACTGTCGTGAAGAAGAACTGTTTCAGAGAGCAGATGTTGGAGTCTGCGGTGCAAAATTACTGTTGCAAAGAACAGAGGAAGAAAACTGGTGCACAAGAACTGATACAGAAGTCCGTGCTTGAAACTGAAGTGCAGAAGGACCCTTACAGAGAACAGAGGTTGGAGACTGCAGTACAGTAGGACTGTTACAAAGAGCAGAGGTTGGAAACTGTGGTGGAGAAAAACTGTTTCAGAGAGCAGATGTTGGAGTCTGCGGTGCAAAAGGACTGTTGCAAAGAACAGAGGAAGAAAACTGGGGTGTAGAAAAACTGTTGCACAGAGCAGAGGTTGCAGACTGAGTTGCAGAAGGACTGTTACAGCGGGCAGAGTTTGGAGACTGTGGTGGAAAACAACAAATACAGAGAGCTGAGGTTGGATACTGTGGTGAATAAGGACCCTGACATAGAACAAAGGTTGGAGACTGAGGTACAGAAGGACTGTTACAGAGACAGAAGTTGGAGACTAAGGTGCTGAATAACTGTTTTAGAGAACAGAGTTTTGAGACTGGGGTGCAGAAGGATTGTTGCAGAGAGCAGAGGTTGGAGACTGGGGTGCAGAAGGACTTTTACAGAGAGCACAGGTTGAAGACTGGGTTGCAGTAGGTCTTATACAGAGAACACAGGTTGGAGACTGAGGTGCAGGAAGACCCTTACAGATACCATAGGTTGGAGACTGCGGTATAAAAGGACTGTTTAGAGAGCAGTGGTTAGAGACAGGTGTGCAGAAGGATCTGACAGACAGCATATGTTGGAGACTGGGGTGCAGAAGGATTGTTGCTGAGAGCAGAGGATGGAGACTGGGGTGCAGAAGGATCGTTGAAGAGAGAAGAGGTTGGAGACTGGGCTCAAAAGGCCTGTTACAGAAAGCAGAGTTTGGAGATTGGAGAGCAGAAGACGTGTTACAGAGCAGGGCTTGGAGACTGGGGTGCAGAAGGACAGTTACAGAGAGCAGAGTTTAAAGACTGGGTTGGAAAAGTATCTTACAGAGAGCAGAGGTTGGAAACTGAGGTACAGAAGGACTGTTACAGAGAGCAGAGGTTGGAGACTGAGGTGCAGAAAAATCATTGCAGACAGCAGAGTTTTCAGACTGAGGTGCAGAAGACTGTTACAGAGAGCAGAGGTTGCAAACTGGGGTGTAGGAGAACTGTTGAGGAGAGCAGATGTTAGAGATTGGGGTGGAGAAGGACTGTTTCTGAGAGCAGAATTTGGAGACTGAGGTGCAGAAGAAATGTTACAGAGAGCAGTGGTTAGAGACTTGAGTGAAGAAGTACTGATACAAAAAGCAGAGATTGGAGACTGGGGTGCAGAAAGACTGTTGTAGAGAGCAGATGTTGGAGAATGGGGTGCAGAAGGACTGTTTCATAGAATAGAGGTTGGAGACTTGGGTGCAGAAGGACTATTAAAGAGAGTAGAGGTTGGAGATTGGGTTGCAGGAGAACTGATGCAGAGAGCAGAGGTTGGAGACTGAAGTGGAGAAGGACTGTTATAGAGAGCAGAGTTTTGAGACTGGGGTGCAGAAGGACTGATACAGAAAGCAGAGGTTGGAGACTGGGGTGCAGAAGGACTGTTGCGAAGAGCAGACGTTGGAGACTATGGTGGAGAAGGACAGTTTTCGAGAGCAGATGTTGGAGACGGGGTGCAGATGGAGTGTTACAGAAAGCAGAGTTTGGAGACTGGGGTGCAGTAGGACAGTTACAGGGAGAAGAGTTTGGAAACTGCAGTACAAAAGGACTTTTAAGGAGAGCAGAGGTTAGAGACTGGGGTGCAGAAATACTGTTACAGAGAGGAGGTTGGAGACTGGGGATAAGAAGGACTGTTGCAGAGAGTATAGGTTGAAGACTGGGGTGCAGTAGGACTAATAAAGAGAGCAGAGGTTGCAGACTCAGGTGCAGAAGGACTGTTACAGCAGCAGAGTTTGGAGACTTGGGTGCAGAAGAAGAGTTGTAGAAAAGAGAGGTTGGAGACTGGGCTGCAGAAGGACGGTTGCAGAGAGAAGACTTGGAGACTGAGGTGCAGAAGGTTTGATACAGAGAGCAGAGGTTGGAGACTGGGGTGTAGTAGGACTGTTGGAGAGAGCAGAGGTTGGAGATTGGGGTGCATCATAACTCTTGCAGAGAGCAGAGGTTGTAGTCTGACGTGCAGAAGGACTGATACAAAAAGCAGAGTTTGGAGACTGGGGTGCAGAAGGAACATTACAGAGAGCAGAGTTTTGAGACTACAGTACAGAAAGACTGTTACAGAGAGCAGAGTTTGGAGACTGGGGTGTAGAATTACTCTTACAGAGAGAAAAGGTTGGAGAATAGGGTGCAGAGAACAGATGTTGGAGACTCGGGTGTAGAAAGACTATTGTAGAAAGCAGAGGTTAGAGACTGGGTTTCAGAAGGATCTTACAGAGAGCAGAGGTTGGACACTAAGGTGCAGAAGGACTGTTGCAGAGAGCAGAGGTTGGAGATTGGGGCACAGAAGGCCTGTTACAGACAGCAGAGTTTGGAGACTGGTTGCAGAAGGGCTGTTACAGAGAGCAGAGTTTGAAGACTGGGTTGCAGAATGATATTACGTAGAGCAGAGTTTGGAGTCTGAGGTGCAGAAGGATTGTTAAAGAGAGCAGAGGTTGGTGACTGAAATGCAGTAGGATCATTGCTGAGAGGAGAGTTTGGAGACTGGTGTGCAGAAGGATCGTTGCAAACAGCAGATTTTGGAGAAATAAGTGCAGAAGGACGATTGCAGAGAGCAGATGTTGGAGACTGGGATGCAGAAGGACTGTTGTAGAGAGCAGAGTTTTGACACTGGGTTGCAAAAGGACTGTTACACAAAGCAGAGGTTGAAGACTGGGGTGTAGAAGAACTGTTGCATAGAGAAGAGTTTGGAGACTTGGGTAGAGAAGGACTGTTACAGAGAGAAGATGTTTGAGACTGAGATGCAGAAGGACTGTTACAAAGAGCAGAGTTTGGAGACTGGGGTGCAGAAGGACTGATAAAGAAAGCAGAGGTTGGAGACATGGGTCTAGAATGAATCTTAATGACAGCAGAGGATGGAGACTGCAGTATAGAAGGACTGTTACAGGAAGCAGAGGTTGGAGACTAGGGTACAGCAGGACTTTTTCAGAGAGCAGAGTTTGGAGACTGAGGTACGGAAGGACTGTAACAGAGAGCAGAGTTTGGAGACTGTGGTTCTGAAGGACTGATACAGAAAGCAGAGGTTGGAGACTGGGGTGCAGAAGGACCGTTGCAGAGAGCAGAGGTTGGAGAATTGGGTGAAGAAGAAATGTTACAGAGATCAGAGTTTGGAAACTAGGGTACAGAAGGATCTTACAGAGAGCAGAACTTAGAGACTGTGGTACAGAAGGACTGTTACAGAGATCAGAGTTTGGAGACTGGGGTGGAGAAGGACTTTTTGAGAGAGTAGATGTTGGAGAGTGGGGTGCAGAAGAACTGTTGCAGAGATCCGAAGTTGGAGACTGGGGTGCAGAAGGATTGTTGCAGAGAGTAGAGATTGGATATGAAGTGCGGAAGGACTCTTGCAGACAACAGATTTTGGAGAATGGGGTGCAGAAGGACCGTTGCAGAGAGCAGATGTTGGAGACTGAGGTGTAGAAGGATTGTTACAAAGAGCAGAGGTTGGAGACTAAGGTGAAAAAAGACTGTCACAAAGATCAGAGTTTGGAGACTGGGGTGCAGAAGGATCTTTCAGAGAGCAGAGGTTGGACACTGGGGTGCAGACGAACTGTTGCACAGAGTAGAAGTTGGAGACTGGGGTAGAGAAGTACTGTTACAGAGAGAAGATATTTGAGACTGAGATGCAGTAGGACTGTTACAAAGAGCAGAGGTTGGAGACTGGATTGCAGTGGGACTGTTGCAGAGAGCAGAGTTTGAAGATTGGGTTTGAGATTTGGTGCAGAAGGACGGTTGAAGAGAGCAGATGTTGGAGACTGGGGTGCAGAATGACTGTTACAGAGAGCAGAGTTTGTAGACTGAGATGCAGAAAGACTATTACACAGAGCAGAGGTTGGAAATTGTGGATCAGATGGACTGATACAGTAAGCAGAGATTGGATTCTGGGGTGCAGAAGGACTGTTACAGAGAGAAGAGTTTGGAGACTGGGGTGCAGAAGACCTGTTAGAGAGAAGAGGTTGGAGACTTTTGTGCAGAAGGATTGTTACAGATAGCACACTTTGGAGACTGGGATGCATAAGGATGGTTGCAGAGATTAGAGGTTTCAGACTGAGGCTTAGAAGGACTGATACAGAGATCAGAGGTTGGAGTCTCAGGTGCAGAAGTACTTTTAGAGAACAGAGTTTGGAGACTGGGGTGCAGAAGGACCGTTTCAGAGAGCAGATGTTGGAGACTGGGATGCAGAAGGACTCTTACAGAGAGCAGAAGATGAAGACTGAGGTGCTGAAGCATCATTACAGTGAGCAGAGTTTGGAGACTGAGGTGCAGAAGGACTGTTACAGAGAGGATAGGTTGGAGACTGGGGTGCAGAAGGATTCTTACAGAGAGTAGGGTTTGGAGATTGGTGTCCTGCAGAACTGTTACAGATAGCAATGTTTCGAGACTGGGTTTCAGAAAGATCTTAAAGAAAGCATTTTGGAGACTTAGGTTCAGAAGGTCTGTTAAAGAGAGCAAAGGTTTGAAACTGGGGTGCAGAAGGATTGTTGCAGAGAGCAGAGTTTTCAGACTGAGGTGCAGAAAGAATGTAGCAGAGAGCAGATTTTGGATTCTGAGGTGCAGAAGGACTGATACAGAGAGCAGAGTTTGGAGACTGGGGTGCAGAAGGATCGTTACAGAGAGCACAGGTTGGAGAGTAAGGTTCAGAAGGCCTGTTACAAAGAGCAGAGTTTGAAGTCTGTGGTGCAGAAGGCCTTTTACAGAGAGTAGAATTTGGAGACTGGGGTGCAGGACTGTTACAGAGAGCAGAGCTTGGAGACTGGGGTGCAGAAAAACTGTTGCAGAGAGCAGAGGTTGGAGACTGGTGAAAAAGAATCCTTGCAGAGATCAGAGGTTGAAGACTGAGGTGCAGAAGGATCGCTACAGAGAGCAGAGATTGGAGACTGGGGTGAAGCAGGACAAATACAGAGAGCACAGGTGGAAGACTGGGGTGCAGAAGAAATGTTGTAGAGAGCAGAGTTTGGAGACTGGGGTGCAGAAGGACTGTTGTAGAGAGAAGACGTTGGAGACTGGGATGCAGAAGGATCTTTGCAGAGAGAAGAGGTTGGAGACTGGGGTTTAGAAGGACTGTTGCAGAAAGAAAATGTTGGAGACTGGGGTGCAGAAGAACTCTTGCAGAGAGCAGAGGTTGGAGACTGAGGTGCAGAAAGACTGTTACAGAGAGAAGTGTTTGGAGCCTGGGGTGCAGAATAAGTGATATTGAAAGTAGAGTTTGGAGACTGGGGTGCAGAATGACCGTTACACACATCAGAGTTTGGATACTGCGATACAGAAGAACTGTTATAGAGATCAGAGTTTTGAGCCTGGGGTGTAGAAGGCCTTTAACAGAGAGTAGTATTTGGAGACTGGGGTATAGAATGACTGTTGCATAGAGCAGAGTTTGGAGACTGGGGTGCAGTAGGACTGTTGCAAAGAGCAGTGGTTGGAGACTGAGGTGCAGATGGTTCATTGCAGAGAGAAGAGGTTGGAGACTGGGGTACATTAAGCCTGTTACAGAGAGCAGAGTTTGGAGACTGGGGTGCAGAATACCTGTTAAAGAGAGCAGAGATTGGAGACTGGTGTAAAGAAGGATTGTTACAGATAGCAGAGGTTTAGACTGAGGTGCAGAAGGATTGTTACAGAGAGCAGAGGTTGGAGACTGCAGTGCAGAAGGACTCTTACAGAGAGAAGAGGTTGGAGACGGGGTGCAGAAGGATCATGCAGAGAGCAGATGTTGGAGACTGTGGTGAAGAAGGACAGTTACTGAGAGCACAGATGGAGACTGGGGTGCAGAAGAAATTTTGCGGAGAGCAGAAGTTGAAGACTGGGGTGCAGAAGGACTGTTTCTCAGAGCAGAGTTTCGAGACTGGGGTCCAGAAGAACTGATACAGAAAGCTGACGTTGGAGACTGGGGTGCAGAAGGACCGTTACAGAGAGCAGAGTTTTGAGACTGCATTACAGAAGGACTGTTACAGAAGGACTGTTACAGAGAGCAGAGGTTGGCGACTTGGGTGCACAAGGACTGATGCAGAGAACAGAGTTTGGAGACTGGGGTGCAGACAAACCGTTTCAGAGAGCAGAGGTTGGAGACTCAGCTGCAGAAGGATTGTTACAGAGAACAGAGGTAGTATAGTGGTGTGCAAAAAGACTGATTTAGAGAGCATATGTTGGAGAATGGTGTTCAGAAGACCTGTTACAGAGAGCAGCGGTTGGAGCCTGCGGTGCTGAAGGATCATTTCAGAGAGCAGATATTGGAGACTGAGGTGCAGAAGGACTGTTACAGAGAAGAGCGTTTGGAGACTGTGGTTCAGAAGGATTCCTACAGAAAGCAGAGGATGGAGACTGGGGTGCAAAAAGAGTGTTACAGAGAGCAGAGGATGGAGACTGGTGTGTAGAAGGAGTGTTACAGAGAGCAGAGTTTGTAGATTGGTGTCCAGAAGAACTGTTAAAGAGAGCAGAGGTTGGAGACTGAGATGCAGAAAGATTGTTACAGAAAGCAGAGTTTTGACACTGATGTTCAGAAGGACTGTTACAGAGAGCAGAGCTTGGAGACTGGTGTGTAGAAAGATAATTGCAGAGAACAGAGGTTTGAGACTGAGGTGCAGAAGGATGCTTGCAGAGAGCCAAGGTTGGAGACTGAGGTGTAGAAATTCTCTACAGAGAGCAGAGGTTGAAGACTGGGGTGCATAAGGACAGTTACAGAGAGCACAGGTTGGAGACTGGGGTTAAGAAAAAATGTTGAAGAGAGCAGAGGTTGAAGACTGGGGTGCAGAAAGACTGTTGTAGAGAGCAGAATTTGGAGACTTCTGTATAGAAGGACTTTTACAGAGAGGAGAGGTTGGAGACTGGGGTGTAGAAGGATTCTTACAGAGAGCAGAGGATGGAGACTGCGGTGCAGAATAACTGTTGCATAGTGCAGACGTTGGAGACTTGGGTGCAGAAAGTTCGTTGCAGAGAGTAGAGGATTGAGTCTGGGGTTTAGAAGGACTTTTGCAGAGAGCATAGGTTTGAGCCTGGGGTGCAGAAGGACTTTTGCAGATTGCAGAGGTTTTAACTGAGGAGCAGAAGGACTGTTACAGAGAGCAGAGTTTGGAGACTGGGGTGGAGAAGAACTGATACAGAAAGCAGAGTTGGAGACTGGGGTGCAGAAGGACCGTTACACAAAGCAGAGTTGGAGACTGTGGTACACAAGGACTGTTAGAGAGAGCTGAGTTTGGAGACTGGGGTGCAGAAGGAGTATTGCAGAAAAAAGAGTTTGGAGACTAGGTGCCGTAGCACAGTAACAGAGAGCACAGATGGAGAGTTGGGTGCAAAATGAATGTTGCAGAGAGCAGAGTTTGGAGACTGGGGTGCAGAAGAACTGATACAGAAAGCAGACGTTGGAGACTGGGGTGCAAAAGGACCGTTACAGAGAGCAGATGTTGGAGACTGCGGTACAGAAGGACTGTTACAGAGAGCAGAGGGTTGGAGACTTGGGGGCAGAAGGACTGATGGCAGAGAACAGAGTTTGGAGACTGGGGTGCAGAAGAAACTTTGCAGAGAGCAGAGGTTGGAGACTGAGGTGAAGAAGGATTGTTGCAGAGAGAAGAGGATGGAGACTGGGTTGCCGAAGGCCTGTTATAGAGTGCAGAGGTTGGAGAGTGAGGTGCAGAAGGCCTGTTACATAGAGCAGAGTTTTGAGACTGGGTGAAGAAGCACTGTTACAGATAGCACAGTTTCGAGAAAGGGTTGCAGAAGGATCTTACAGAGAGCATTTTTGGAGACTGAGTTTCAGAAGGACTGTTTCAGAGAGCTAAGGTTGTAAACTGGGGTCCAGAATGATTGTGTCAGAGTGCCAAGTTTTCAGACTGATGTGGAGAAAGACTGTATGTAGAGAGCAGATATTGGATAATGGGGTGTAGAAGGACTGTTACAGAGAGCAGAATTTGGAGACTGGGTTGCAGACTAATTGTTGCAGAGAGCCACAGTTTGGGGGAATGGGGTGCAGAAGGCCTTTACAGAGAGCTGAGTTTGTAGACTGGGGTTTAGAAGGACTGTGGAACCAACCTAGATGTTCTTCAATAGACAAATGGATAAAAAATGTGGCATTATACACAATGGAGTATTACTCTGCATTAAGAAATGAGAAAATCATAGAATTTGGAGGGAAATGGATGGCATTAGAACAGATTATGCTAAGCGAAGCTAGCCAAGCCCTAAAAAACAAATGAACAAATGTCTTCTTTGATATAAGGAGAGTAATTAAGAACAGACTAGGGAAGAAGAGCACGAGAAGAAGACCATCATTAAACAGGGTTTAGAGGTGGGAGGGAAAGGGAGAGAGAAGGGGAATTGCATGGAAATGGAACGAGACCCTCAGGGTTATACAAAATTACATACAAGAGGAAGTGAGGGGGAAAAGAAAAATAATACAAGGGGAGGAATGAATTACAGTAGGGGGTAGAGAGAGAAGAGGGGAGGGGAGGGGAGGGGGGATAGTAGAGGATAGAAAGGCAGCAGAATACAACAGACACTAGGATGGCAATATGTAAAATCAATGGAAGTGTAACTGATGTGATTCTGCAAGCTGTATACGGGGTAAAATGGAAGTGCATAACTCACTTGAATCAAAATGTGAGAATATGATATATCAAGAACTATGTAATGGAGGGGTAAGACAAGATAATACAAATGGAAGAAATGATTTAGAGTAGAAGGAGTAGAGAGAGAAAAGGGGACGTGGAGGGGAGAGGAGGGGGATAGTAAAAATAGGACTAACAGCAGAATACATCAGACACTAGAAAGGCAATATGTCAATCAAAAGGAAGGGTAACTGATGTGATACAGCAATCTGTATACGGGGTAAAGTTGGGAGTTCATACCCCTTGAATCAAACTGTGAAATATGATGTATTAAGAATTGTGTAAGGTTTGAACGACCAACAATAAAATAAAAAAAGAGCAGAGTTTCAGGAATGGGTTCCAGAAAGATCTTACAGAGAACAGAGTTTGGAGACGGATGTGCAAAAGGACTTTTGTAGAGCATAGAGGTTGGAGACTTAGGAGCAGAAGGACTGTTGTAGAGAGCATAGGTTGGAGACTGAGGTCCAGAGAGGATTGTTACAGAGATCACAGTGTGGAGATTGGGGAGAAGAAGGAGTGTTACAGAAAGCACAGTTTGGGAGATTGGGGTATAGTAGAACGTTACCTGGAACAGAGGTTGGAGACTAAGGTGCAGAAGGACTGTTGCAGAGAGCAGAGTTTGGAGACTGATGTGCAGAAGGACTGTTACAAAGAGCAGAGTTTGGAAACTGGGGTGAAGAAAAACCGTTGCAGAGGGCAGAGGGTTGGAACCTGGGGTGAAGAAAAATCGTTGCAGAGAACAAATGTTGGAGACTGGGTGCAGAAGGACTATTACAGAGAGCAGAGTTTGGAGACTGAAATGCAGAAAGACCTTTACAGATTGCAGAACTTCGAGACTGAGGTGGAGTAGGACTTTTACAAAGAAGACAGGTTGGAGACTGGGGTGCAAAAGGATTCTTACAGAGAGCAGAGTATGGAGACTGGGGTGCAGAAAGAGTTTTAAAGAGTGCAGAGTTGGAGATTGGGGATCAGAAGAACTGTTACAGAGAGCAGAGGTTGGAGACTGGGGTGTAGAAGGTCTCTTACAGGGAACAGAGTTTGGAGACGTACGTGAAGATGAATTTTTACAGAGAGCAGAGTTTGGACATGATGTGCAGAAGGACAGTTACAGAGAGCAGAGCTTGGAGACTGGGGTGCAGAAGCAGTGTTGCAGAGAGCAGAGTTTGGAGACTGTGGTGAAGAAGTATCGATGCAGAGAGCAGAGGTTGAAGACTGAGTTGCAAAAGGATCCCTACAGAGAGCAGAGATTAGAGACTGGGGTGCAGCAGGACAGTTGCAGAGAGCACTGTTTGGAGACTGGGGTGAAGAAGGACTGTAGCAGAGATCAGACGTTGGAGACTGGGTTGCAGAAGGATCATTGCAGAGAGCAGAGTTTGGGACTGGGTTGTAGAAGGACTGTAGCAGAGAGAAGAGGTTGGAGACTCGGGTGCAGAAGGACTGTTGCAGAGAGCAGAGGTTGGAGAGTGAATTGAAGAAGGACTGTTACAGAGAGCAGAGGTTGGAGACTTGGGTGCAGAATAACTGATATCGAAAGTAGAGTTTGGAGTCTCCAGTGCAGAAAACCCATTACAGACAGCAGAGGTTGGAGACTGAAGTACAGAAGGACTGTTACAGAGAGCAGAGTTTGGAGCCTGGGGTGTACAAGGACTTTTGCTTAGAACAGAGGTTGGAGACTGGGGTGCAGAAGGACTGTTGCAGAGAGCAGAATTTGGAGACTGAGATGCAGAAGGATCATTGCAGAGAGCAGAGTTTTCAGACTGAGGTGCAGAAGGACTGTTACAGAGAGCAGATGTGAAAGACTGGGGTGTACAAGGACTGTTGCAGAGAGTAGCAGTTGGAGAATGGCGTCCAGAAGGACTGTTGCCAAGAGCAGAGGTTGGAAACTGGGGTGGAGATGAACAGCTGCAGAGAGTAGAGGTTAGAGATTGAGGTGCAGAAGGACTGTTACAGAGAGCAGACGTTGGAGACTGGGGTGCAGAAGGACTGATATAGAAAGCAGATGTTGGTGACCTGGGTGCAGAAGGACTGTTGCAGAGAGCAGAGGTTGGAGACTGAGGTGGAGAAGGACTGTTGCAGAGAGCAGATGTTGGAGACTGGGGTGCAGAAGGACTGTTGCAGAGAGCAGAGATTGCAGACTGGCGTGAAGAAGGACTATTGCATAGAGCAGAGGTTGCAGACTAAGGTACAGAAGGACTGTTACAGAGAGCAGAGTTTGGACAATGTGGGGCAGAAAGACTGATACATAAAGCAGAGTTTGGAGACTGGGCTTCAGAAGAACCCTTACAGAGAACAGAGGTTGGAAAATGTGGTACAGAAGGACTGTTACAGAGAGCAAAGGTTGGAATCTGGGGTGCAGAATAAGTGTTGTAGAGAACAGAGGTTGGAGACTAGGGTGCAGAAGGACCATTGCAGAAAGCAGAGGTCGGAGATTGGGGCACAGATGTACTGTTGCAGAGAGAAGAGGTTGGTGTCTGAGGTGCAGAAAGACTGTTACAGAGAGCAGAGGTTCAAGACCGGGGTGCAGAAGGACTGATACAGAAAGGAGAGTTTGGAGACTGGGGTGCAGAAGGACCATTACAGAGAGCAGAGGTTAGAGACTGCAGTACAAAAGTAGTGTTACAGAGAGCAGAGGATGGAGACTGCGGTGGAAAAGGACTGGTACAGAGAGCATATTTTGGAGACTGGCGTGAGGAAGGACTGTTGCAGACAGAAGAGGTTGAAGACTGGGTTGCAGAAGGACTTCTGCAGAGAGCAGAGCTTGCAGAGTGAGGTACAGAAGGACTGTTACAAAGAGAAGAGTTTGGAGACTGTGGTGAAGAAAGACTTATACAGAAACCAGAGTTTGGAGACTTGGGTCCAGAAGGACTTTTACGGAGAACAGAGGTTGAAGACTGCGGTACAGAAGAACTGTTGTAGAAAACAGGTTGGAGACTGGGGTGCAGAAGGAATGTTACAGAGAGAAGCGTTTGGAAACTGGGGTGTAGAAGGATCTTACAGAGAGAAAAATTTGGAGACCGGAGTGCAGAAGGAATTTTGCGGAGAACAGACTTTGGAGACTGGGGTGCAGAAGGATCGTTGAAGAGAGTAGATTATGGAGACTCTGGTATAGAAGGACTGTTCTAGAGAGCAGAGGTTGGAGACTGGGGTGCAGAAGCACTCTTGCAGATAGCAGTTGTTGAAGACTGATGTTCAGAAAAACTGTTACAGAGAGCAGTGTTTGGAGACTGGGGTGCAGGACTGATACTGAGAGCAGAGGTTGGATACTGGGGTGTAGAAGGACTGTTAAAGAGAGCAGAGTTTAGAGACTTGAATGCAGAAGGCCTGTTACAGCGAGGAGAAGTTGTAGACTGGGGTGCAGAAGGCCTCTTACAGAGAACAGATGTTGGAGACTGATGTGCAGAAGGACTATTACAGAGAGCAGAGGTTGGAGCCTGGTGTGCAGAAAGACTGTTGCAGAGTGCAGTGTTTGGAGACTGGGGTGCAGGAGTACTGTTGCAGAGAGCAGAGGTTGGAGACTGGTGTGCAGAAGGACTGTTACAGAGAGCAGAGGTTTAAGCCTGGTGTGCAGAAAGACGGATACAGAAAGCAGAGTTTGAAGACTGGGTAGAGAAAGACTGATAAAGAAAGCTGAGTTTGGAGATGGGGTGCAGAAGGACCCTGACAGATAACTGAGTTTTGAGACAGCGGTTTAGAAGGACTGTTACAGAGAGCAGAGTTTGGAGACTCGGGTGCACAATAAATGTTGTAGAGAAAAAAGGTTGGAGACTCTGGTGCTGAAGGACCATTGCAGAAAGCATATGTTGGAGACTGGGTTTCAGAAGGATCTTACAGAGAGCAGAAGGTGCAGAAGAACTGTTTCAGAGAGCAGAGATTCGATATTGGGGCGCAGAAGGACTGTTGCAGAGAGCAGAGTTTGGAGTCTGAGGTGCAGAAGGACTGTTACAGAGAGCAGAGGTTGGTGACTTCGGTGGAAAAGTACTGTTGCAGAGAGCAGATTTTAGAGACAGGGGTGAGGAAGGACTGTTGCAGAGAGCAGATGTTGCAGAGTGAGGTGCAGAAGGACTGTTACAGAGAGCAGACTTTGGAGACTGTGGTGCAGAAGGACTGATACAGAAAGCAGAGGTTGGAGTCTGGGGTGCAGAAGGACCCTTACAGAGAACAGAGGTTGAAGACAGCGGTACAGAAGAACTGTTGTAGAGAACAAGGTTGGAGACTGGGGTGCAGAGGGACCATTGCAAAGAGCAAACTTTGGAGACTGGGGTGCAGAAGGAATGTTACAGAGAGCAGAGTTTGAAACTTGGGTGCACAAGGATCTTACAGAGAGGAAAGTTTGGAGACTGGGGTGCAGAAGGATTGTTGCAGAGAGCAGACATTGGAGACTGGGGTGAAGAAGGATCGTTGCAGAGAGTAGATTATGGAGACTGGGGTATAGAAGGACTGTTCTAGAGAGCATAGGTTGAAGACTGGGGTGCAGAAAGACTGTTTCAGAGAGCAGTTGTGGCATACTGAGCTGCAGAAAAACTGTTACTGAGAGCATGTTTGAAAACTAAGGTGCAGGACTGATACTGAGACCAGAGTTTGAAGACTGGGGTGCAGAAGGATCTTACAGAGAGCAGAGTTTAGAGACTGAGGTGCAGAAGTACTGCTCAAGAGAGAAGAGTTCAGAGACTTAGGTGCAGAAGGCCTGTTACAAAGAACAGAGGATGGAGATTGAGGTGCAGAAACACTGTTACAGAGATAGATGTTGAATACTGAGGTGCAAAAAGACCATTGCAGAGAGCAGATGTTGGAGACTGAGGTGCAGAAGGACTGTACGGAGTGCAGAGGTTTGAGACTTGGGTGTAAAAGGACTGTTGCAGTGAGCAGAGTTTGGGGATTGGGGTGCCAAAGGACCTTTGCAGAAAGCAGAATTTGGAAACTGAAGTGCAGATTGCCTGTTACAGACAGCAGAGGTTGGAGACTTGAGTGCAGAAGGAATGATAGAGAAAGCAGTGGTTGGAGACTAGGGTTCAGAAAACAGTTACAGAGAGAAAAGTTTGGAAATTGCAGTACATAGGAACTGTTACAGAAAGCAGAGATTGAAGACTGGGGTGGAGAAGGACTGTTGCAGAGATCTGATCTTGTAGACTGGGGTGCAGAAGGACTGTTGTAGAGAGCAGGTTGGAGACTGGGGTGCGGAAGCACTGTTGCAGAGAGTAGGGATTGGAGATTTGGGTGCAGAAGACTGAGGTGAAGAAGGACTGTTGGAGACAACAGAGTTTGGAGCATGGGTGCAGGAGGACTGTTGCAGAGAGCAGAGGTTGAAGACTGATGTGCAGAAGGATTGTTACAGAGAGCAGAGGTTGGAGACTGGGGTGCAGAAGGACTGTTGCAGAATGCAGAGGTTGGAGACTGGGGTACGGAAAAACTGTTGCAGAGAAAGGAGTTTGGAGACTTAGGTGCTAAAGGACCGTTGCTGAGAGCAGCGGTTGGAGACTGTCATGAAGAAGGATTGTTACAGACAAGAGGTTGGAGACTGTGGTGCTGAAGAACTGTTACAGAGAGCAGAGGTTGGAGACTGGGGTGCAGAAAGACTGTTATAGAAAGCAGAGATTGGAGACTTGGGTGCAAAAGGACTGTTGTAGAGAGAAGAGGTTGAAGCTGAGGTGCAGAAGGACTTTTGCAGAGAGCAGAGTTTGGAGATGAGTTTCAGAAGGACTGTTACAGAGAGACGAGTTTGGAGACTGGGGTGCAGAAGAACTGATATAGAAAGAAGAGTTTGGAGACTGCGGTGCAGAAGGACCGTTACAGAGAGCACAAATTGGAGACTGTGGTACAGAAGGACTTTTACAGAGAGCAAAGGTTGCACACTGGGGTGCAGAAGGACTATTGCAGAAAAAAGAGGTTGGAGACTGAGGTGTAGAAAGACCGCTGCATAGAGCAGAGGTTGGAGACTGATGAGCAGAAGCATTGTAACAGAGAATAGAGTTTGGAGACTGGGGTAAAGAAGGACTGTTTCAGAGAGCAGAGGTTTGAAACTGGGTGCAGAAGGATCTTCAAGAGAGCAGAGGTTGGAGACTGGGGTGCAGAAGAACTGTTGCAGAGTTCAGATGTTGGAGACTGGGGTGTAGAAGGATTGTTGCAGAGAGAATAAGCTGGATACTGGGGTACTGAAGGCCTGTTACATAGAGCTGAGTTTGTAGACTTTGGTTCAGGAGGCCTGTTAGAGTAGAGTTTGGAGACTGGGGAGCAGGTGGACTGTTACAGAGAGCAGAGTTTGGATACTGGGTTGCAGAAGGATCTTATATAGAGCAGAGTTTGGAGACTGAAGTGCAATAGGACTGTTACAGAGAGCAGAGGTTGGAGACTGGGGTGCAGAAGGATACTTGAAGAGAGCAGAGTGTTCAGACTGAGGTGCAGAAGGACTGTTGAGAGTGCAGACGTTAAAGACTGGGTTTCAGAAGGACGGTTGCAGTGAGGAGATGTTGGAGGCTGGAGTGCAGAAGGACTCATAGAGAGAGCAGAGGTTAGAGACTGATGTGCAGAAGGACAGTTACAGACAGTAGAGTTTAGAGACAGAGGTGTAGAGAGACTGTTGAGGAGAGCAGATGTTGGAGACTGGGGTGTACAAGGACTGTTGCAGAGAGCAGAGGTTGGGGACTGGGATTAAGAAGGACTGTTGCAGAGAGCAGAGTTTGGAGACTGATGTGCATAAGTACTGTTTCAGAGAGTAGAGTTATGAGAATGGGTTGAGGAAGGACTGATACGGAAAGGAGACTTTGGAAACTGGGGTGCATAAGGACCGTTACAGAGAACAGAGGTTGGAGACTGCAGTACATAAGGACTGTTACAGAGAGTAGAGTTTGGAGACTAGTGTACAGAAAAACTGTGGCCGAGAGCAGATGGTGGACACTGTAGTGCAGAAGGACTGTTGCAGAGATCAGAGGTTGGAGAATGGGGTGCAGAACGACTGTTGCAGAGATCAGAGGTTGGAGACTTGGGTTCAGATGGACTGTCGCAGAGAACAGAGGTTGGAGACTGGGTTGCAGAAGGACCTTTAAAAAGAGCAGAGGTTAGAGACTGGGGTGCAGCATGACAGTTGCAGAGAGCACTGTTTGGAGACTGGGGTGAAAAAGGACTGTAGCAGAGATCAGACGTTGGAGACTGGGTTGCAGGAGGATCATTGCAGAGAGCAGAGTTTGGAGACTGGGGTGTTGAAGGACTGTAACAGAGAGAAAAGGTTGGAGACTGGGGTGCAGAAGGACTGTTGCAGAGAGCAGAGGTTGGAGAGTGAATTGAAGAAGGACTGTTACAGAGAGCAGAGTTTGGAGACTTGGGTGCAGAAGGATCTTACAGAGAGAAGAGTTTGGGTGCAGGAAGACTGTTGCAGAGAGAAGACGTTGGATACTTGGGTGCAGAAGAATCATTGCAGAGAGAACAGGTTAAAAACTGGGGTGCAGAAGGACGGTTACAAAATGCAGAGTTTGAAGCCTGCTGTACAGAAAGACTGTTACAGAGAGCACAGGATGGAGACTGGGGTGCAGAAGGATCATTGGAGAGCGCAGAGGTTAGAGACTGGGGTGCAGAAGGACTGATCCAAAAATCAGAGTTTAAAGATTGGGTTTTACAAGGATCTTACCGAGCGCAGAGTTTGCAGATTGAGGTACAGCAGGACTGTTAGAGAGCACAGAGTTTGAAGACTGAGGTACAGAAGGATCGTTGCAGAGAGCAGAGTTGGAGACTGTGTTGCAGAAGGATCGTTACAGAGAGCAGAGTTTGGAGACTGGGGTGCAGAAGGACTGTTAAAGAGAGCACAAGTTGGAGACTTGGATGCAGAAATAATTTTGCAAAGAGCACAGGTTGGAGACTTTGTTGCAGAAGGAGTGTTGCAGAGAGAAGAGGTCAGAGACTGTGGTGTAGAAGGACTGATATAGAAAGCAAAGGTTGTAGACTGGAGTGGAGAAGGACCCTTACAGAGAGCAGAGTTTGGAGACTGGGGTGCAGAAGGACTCTTAAAGAGAGCAGAGTTTGGAGACGGGGTGGAGAAAAATCGTTACAGAGAGAAAAGTTTGGGGATGGGGTGAAGAAGGCCTTTTACAGAGAGCAGAGGTTGGCGACTGAGGTGCAGAAGGACTGTTGCAGAGAGCAGAGGTTTGAGCCTTAGGTGTAGAAGAACTGCAACAGAGAGCAGAGGTTGGAGACTGGGGTCCAGAAGGACTGATACAAAAAGCACAGTTTGGAGACTGGTGTGCACAATGACAGTTACAGAGAGCAGAGGTTGGAGACAGCAGTACAGAAGGACTGCTACAAGGAGCAGAGTTTGGAGACTGGCGTGGAGAAGGACAGTTACAGAGAGCAGAGGTTAAATACAGGGTTGCATAAGGATCTTACAGAGAGCAGAATTTGGAGACGGAGGTGCAGTTGGACTGTTACAGAAGGAAAAGGTTGGAAATTGGGGTGCAGAAGAATTGTTACAGAGACCAGAGTTTGAAGATTGTGATATAGAAAAACTGTTACAGAGAGCCGAGGTTGTAGACAGGGGTGCAGAAGGAATGTTACAGAGAGCACAGGTTAGAGACTGAGGTGCAGAAGGATAGATACGGAGAGCACAGGTTTGAGACTGGGGTTCATAAGGACTGATATAGAAAGCAGAGTTTGGAGACTGGGGTGCAGAAGGCATGTTACAGAGAGCAGAGGTTGGAGACTACGGTGCAGAAAGACTGTTACAGAGAGCAAATGTTGTAAACTCGAGAGTAGAAGTACTCTTTCAGAGGAAGACGTTGGAGACTGGGGTGCCGCAGGACACTTGCTGAAAGCAGAGGATAAAGAATGTAGTGGAGAAGGAATGTTACAGAGAGCTGAGTTTGGAAACTGGAGTGCAGAAGGATTTTCAGATAGCAGAGTTAGGAGACTGTGGTGCAGAAGGACTGTTGCAGAGAGCATACTTTGGAGACTGGGGTGCAGAAGGACTGTTGCAGAGAGCAGAGGTTGGAGACTGGTGTGCAGAAGGACTGTTGCAGAGAGCAAAGTTTGGAAACTGAGGTGCAGAAGTCCTGTTACATAGAGCAGATGTTGGGACTGAGGTGCAGAAGGATTGTTACAGAGAGCCGAGTTTGGAGACTGGGGTGCAGAAGGACTGTTACAGACAGCAGAGTTTTGAGACTGGGGTGCAGAAAGACTTGAAGAGAACAAAGGTTGGAGACTGGGGTGCCGAAGGACTGTTGAAGAGAACAAAGTTTGGAGACTGGGGTGCAGAAGGACTGTTGCAGAGAGCAGAGGTTGGAGACTGTGGTGGTGAAGGACACTTATATAGAGCAGAAGTTGGAGATTGGGGTGCAGAATAACTGTTATAGACAGCAGTAATTGGAGACTGGGTTTCAGAAGGATCTTACAAAGAGCAGAGTTTGGAGACTGAGGTGCAGGTGGAGTGTTACAGAGAGCAGTGTTTGGAGACTGAGGTGCAGAAGGATTGTTACAGATCAGAGGTTGGAGACTGAGTTTAAAAAGGACTTTTACAGAGAGCAGAGTTTGGAAATTTGGGTGCAGAAGGACCGTTACAGAGAGCAGAGTTTGGAGACTGTGGTATAGGACTGTTACTGAGAAAAGAAGTTGGAGACTGGGGTGCAGAAGGACTCTTACATAGAGTACAGGTTGGAGACTGAGGTGCACAAGGATAGATACAGAGAAAAGAGGTTGGAGACTGGGGTTTATTCAGACTGATACAGAAAGCAGAGTTTGGAGACTGGGGTCTAGAAGGACCGATACAAAGAGCAGAGGTTGGAGACTGCAGTACAGATGGACTATTACATAGAGCAGATCTTGGAGACTGGCGAGCAGAAGGAGTTTTTCAGAGAATCGTGGTATGAGACTGGGGTTAAGAAAGAATGTTACAGAGAGCAGATTTTGGAAACTGGAGTGCAGAAGGATCTTACAGCGAGAGAGGTTGGAGACTATGGTGCAGAAAGACTGTTGCAGAGAGCAGACATTTGATACAGGGGTCCAGAAAAATCGTTGCAGAGAGCAGAGTTTGAAGAATGGGGTGCAGAAGGACTGTTGCAGAGAGCAGATTTTATATACTAAGGTGCAGAATGACTGTTACACAGAGCAGAGTTTGGAGACTGAGGTGCAGAAGGACTGTTACAGAGAGCAGAGGTTGGAGACTGGCATTCAGATGGATCTTACAGAGAGAAGAGTTTGGAGACAGGGGTGCAAAAAGACTGTTGCAGAGAGCAGATGTTGGAGACTGGGGTGGAGAACAATCGTTGCAGAGAGATGAGGTTGGCAACTGAGTTGGAGAAGGCCTGTTACAGAGAGCAGAGTTTGGAGACTGTTGTGCCAAAGGACTGTTACAGAGTGCAGAGTTAAAAGACTGGGTTTCAGAAGGATCTTACAGAGAGCAGAGTTGGGACACTGAGTTGCAGAAGGACTGTTAGAGAGAGCAGATGTAGGAGACTGGGGTGCAGAAGGGTCGTTGCAGAGAGCAGAGTTTTAAGACTGAGGTGCAGAAGAACTATTGCAGAGAGCAGATGTTGAAGACTGGGGTGCAGAAGGACTGTTACAGAGAGCAGATATTTGTAAATAGGTTGCAGAAGGACTGTTATAGAGAGCAGAGGTTGGAGACTGGGATGCAGAACGACTGTTACAGAAAGCAGATGTTGGAGAATGAGGTGCAAAAGTTCTGTTACAGAGAGCAGAGGTTGGAAACTCAGGTGCAGAACAACTATTAAGGAGTGCAGAAGTTTCATACAGGGGTGCCAAAGGATCTTACAGAGAGCAGAATTTGGACCCTGAGGTGCAGAAGACTGTTGCAGAAACCAAATGTTGTAGACTAGGGTGCAGTAGGATCATTGCAGAGAGCAGAGTTTGGAGACTGGGGTGCTGAAGGTTTGTTGCAGAGAGAAGAGGTTGGAGACTGTGGTGCAGAAGGCCTGCTACAGTAACCAGAGTTTGGAGACTGGCGTGCAGAAGGCCTGTAAGTGAGAGGAGAGTTTGGAGACTGGGTTGCAGAAAGACTGTTATAGAGCAGAGTTTGGATACTGGGTTGCTGAAGGATCTTACAGAGAGCAGAGGTTGGACACTGACGTTCAGGTTGACTGTTACAGAGAGCAGTGGTTGGAGACTGGGTTGCAGAAGGATCTTGCAGAGAACAGAGGTTTCAGACTGAGGTGCAGAAGGACTGTTACAGAGAGCAGAGGTTGGAGACTGAAGTGTAGAAGGACTGTTACAGAAAGCAGAGTTTGGAGACTGAGGTCCAGAAACACTGTTACATAAAGCAGAGTTTTGAAATTGGGGTGCAGAAGGACCGTTACAGAGACCAGAGTTTGGAGACTGTTGTATAGAAAGACTTTTACCGAAAGCAGAGGTCGGAGACTGGGGTGCAGATGGAATGTGACAGAGAGCACAGGTTGGAGACTGAGGTGCTGAAGGATAGATACAGAGAGCAGAGTTTTAATACTGGGGTTCAGAAGGACTGATAAAGAAAGTAGATTTTGGAGACTGGGGTGCAGAAGGACCGTTCCGGAGAGCAGAAGTTTGAAACTGCGGTACAGAAGGACTGTTACAGAGAGCAGAGGTTCGATACTGGGGTTCAGATGGACTGTTATAGAGTACAGAGGTTGGAGACCGGGGTGCCCCACCCTCGCAGAAAGCAGAGGTTGGAGACTGCAATGGAGAAGAAATGTTTGGGAGAGCAGATTCTGTAAACTGGAGTGCAGAAAGATCTTACAGAGAGCAGAGGTTGGAGACTGTGGTGCAGAAGAACTGTTGCAGAGAGTAGAGGTTAGAGACTACGGTCTGGAAGTATTGTTGCAGAGAGCAGAGTTTGGAGACTGGGGTGCAGAAGGACTGTTGCAGAGAGCAGAGGTTGGAGACTGGGTGCAGTAAGACTTTTGCAGAGAGAAGAGGATGGAGAATGGAGTGCAGAAAGACTGTTGCAGAGAGTAGAGGTTGGAGACTGGGGTGTAGAAGGACTGTTATAGGAAGATGAGTTTGGAAATTGGGATGCAGAAGGACCATTACAGGGAGCAGAGTTTGGAGACTGAGGTATAAGACTTTTACCGAGAGAAGAGGTTGGAGACTGGGGTGCAGAAGGACTCTTACATAGAGCACAGGTTGGAGACTGAGGTGCAGAAGGATAGATACAGAGAACAGAGGTTGGAGACTTGGGTTCCGAAAGACTGATACAGAAAGAAAAGTTTTGAGACTGGGGTGTAGAAGGACCCTTACAAAAAGCAGAGGTTGGACACTGCGGTACAGAAGGACTGTTACAGAGAGCAGAACTCGGAGACTGGGGAGCAGAAGGACTTTTGCCGAAGACAGAGGTTTGAGACTCCAGTGGAGAAGGAATGTTACATAGAGCAGAGTTTGGAAACTAGAGTGCAGAAGAATCTTACAAAGAGAAGAGGTTGGAGACTGTGTTGCAGAAGGACTGTTGCAGAGAGCAGAAGTTGGAGATTGGGGTCCAGAAGGATCGTTGCAGAGAGCACAGTTTTGAGACTGGGGTGCAGAAGGACTGTTCCAGAGAGCATATGTTGGAGACTGGGGTGCAGACGGACTGTGGCAGAGAGCAGATTTTAGAGACTGGGGTGCAGAAGGACTTACACAGAGCAGAGGTTGGAGACTCAGGTGCAGAAGGACTGTTACTGAGAACAGTGTTTGGAGACTGGGGTGTAGAGGACTGTTACAGAGAGCAGAGTTCGGAGCCTGGGGTTCAGATGGATCTCACAGAGAGCAGAGTTTTGAGATTGGGGTGCAAAAGGACTTTTGCAGAGAGAAGATTCTGGAGACTGTGGTGGAGAAGCATTGTTGTAGAGAGAAGAGGTTGGAGACTGGGGTGCAGAAGGTCTGTTTTAGAGAGCAGAGTTTGGAGACTGGGTGGCAAAAGTCATGTTACAGAGAGCAGAATTTGGAGACTGTTGAGCAGAAGGACTGTTACAGAGTGCAGAGTTTAAAGACTGGGTTGTAGAAGGATCTTACAAAGAGCAGAGTTGGGAGAATAAGGTGCAGAAGGACTGTTACAGAGAGAAGAAGTAGGAGACTGTGGTGCAGAAGGGTCCTTGCAGTGAGCAGACTTTTCAGAGTGAGGTGCAAAAGGACTGTTGCAGAGAGCAGATATTCGAGACTGGGGTGTAGAAGGACTTTTGCAGAGAGCAGAGGTTGGAGACTTAGGTGAAGAAGGATCGTTGCAGAGAGCAGAGGTTGGAGACCAGTTGGCAGAAGCACTGTTACAGAGAGCAGAGTTTGAAACTGGGTTGCAGAAGGATCTTACAGATAGCAGAGGTTGCAGACAGGGGTGCAGAAGGATTGTTACAGAGAGAAGAGCTTAGAGACTGTGGTCCAGAAGGACTATTGCAGAGAGCAGACGTTGAAAACCTGGGTTCAGAAAGATTATTGCAGAAAGCAGAGTTGGAGACTGTGGTGTAGAAGGAATGTTGCAGAGAGCAGATGTTGGAGACTGGGGTACAGACGGACTTTTGCAGAGAGCAGAGGTTGGAGACCGGTGTTCAGAAAGACTGTTGCAGAGAGCAGAGGTTGGAGAATGAGGTGCAGAAAAACTGTTACAGAGAGCAGAGGTTGGAGACTGGGGTGCAGAAGGACTGTTACAGAGAGCAGAGGTTGGAGACTGGGGTTCAGATGAATCTTACAGAGAGCAGATTTTGAAGACTGTGGTGTAAGAGGACTGTTGCAGAGAGCAGAGGTTGGAGACTGGTGTGAATTAGAATCCTTGAAGAGAGAAGTGTTTGGAGACTGGGGTGCAGAAGGCCTGTTACAGAGAGCTGTGTTTGGAGACTGGGTTGCAGACGTCCTGTTGCAGAGAGCAGAGGTTGGAGACTGTTGTGCAGAAGGAGGATTACCGAGTGCAGAGTTTAAAGACTGGGTTGCAGAAGGATCTTACAGAGAGCAGAGTTGGGAGACTGAGGTGCAGAAGGTTCGTTGCATACAGCAGAGTTTTCTGACTGAAGTGCAGAATGACTGTTGCAGAGAGCAGATATTGGAGACTGGGGTGCAGAAGGACTGTTGCAGAGAGCAGACATTGGAGACTGGGGTTAAGAAGGATTGTTTCAGAGAGCAGAGGTTGGAGACTGGTGTGCAGAAGGACCGTTACAGAGAGTAGAGTTTGGAGACTGGGATTCAGAAAGATGCTACAGAGAGTAGAGGTTGGAGACTTAAGTGCAGAAGGACCTTTGCAGAGAACAGAGTTTGGAGACTGAGGTGCAGAAGGATAGATACAGAAAACAGCGGTTGGAGACTGCGGTTCAGACAGACTGAAACAGAAAGCAGAGCTTGGAGACTGGGGTGTAGAAGGACCTTTACAAAGAGCACAGGTTGGAGACTGCGGTACAGAAAGACCAGATGTCGGAGACTTGAGAGCAGAAGGACTGTTGCAGAGGACAGAGTTTGGAGACTGGGGTGAAGAAGGAATGTTACACAGAGCAGAGTATGGAATCTGGAGTGCACAAAAATCTTACAAAGAGCAGAGGTTGGAGACTGTGGTGCAGAAGGAATGTTGAAGAGAGCAGATGTTGGAGACTGGGGTCCAGAAGGAGCATTGCAGATAGCAGAGTTTGGAGACTGGGATGTAGAAGGGCTGTTGCAGAGAGAAGATGTTTTAGACTGGGGTGCAGAAGGACTGTTGCAGACAACAGAGGTTAAAGACTGGGATGAAGGAGGGACGATGCAGTGAGCAGAGTTTTCAGACTGAGGTGCAGAAGGACTGTTGCAGAGAGAAGATGTTGGAGACTGGGTACAGAAGGATTGTTGCAGAGTTCAGAGGTTTTTAAAAAAAAAAGTTTTTTTTATTGGTTGTTCACAACGTTACAAAGCTCTTGACATCATATTTCATACATTAGATTAAAGTGGGTTATGAACTCCCAATTTACCCCAAATTCAGATTGCAGAATCACGTCGGTTATACATACACAATTTTACATAATGCCCAATTAGTAATTGTTGTATTCTGCTACCTTTCCTATCCCCTACTATCCCCCCTCCCCTCCCCTCCCTTCTTCTCTCTCTACCCAATCTATTGTAATTCATTTCTCTCCTTGTTTATTTTCCCATTCCCCTCACAACCTCTTATATGTAATTTTGTATAGCAATGAGGGTCTCCCTTCATTTCCATGCAATTTCCCTTTTCTCACCCTTTCCCTCCCATCTCATGACTGTGTTAAATGTTAGTCTTTTTTTCCTGCTCTTCCTCCTTGCTCTGTTCATAGTTGCTCTCATTATATCAAAGAAGACATTTGGTATTTGTTTTTTAGGGATTGACTAGCTTCCCTAAGCATAATCTGCTCTAGTGCCATCAATTTCCCTGCAAATTCTATGATTTTGTCATTTTTAATTGCTGCATAGTACTCCATTGTGTATAGATGCCACATTTTTTTATCCATTCATCTATTGAAGGGTATCAGGGTTGGTTCCACAGTCTAGCAATTGTGAATTGTGCTGCTATGAACATCGATGTGGCAGCATCCCTGTAGCATGCTCATTTAAGGTCTTCAGGGAATAGTCCGAGAAGGGCAATAGCAGGGTCAAATGGTGGTTCCATTCCCAGCTTTCCCAGGAATCTCCAAACTGCTTTCGAAATTGGCCGCACCAATTTGCAGTCCCACCAGCAATGTACAAGAGTACCCTTTTCTCCACATCCACGCCAGCACTTGTTGTTGTTTGACTTCATAGTGGCTGCCAATCTTACTCGAGTGAGATGGTATCTTAGGGTGGTTTTGATTTGCATTTCTCTGACTGCTAGAGATGGTGAGCATTTTTTTATGTACTTTTTGATTGATTGTATGTCCTCTGCTGAGAAGTGTCTGTTCAGATCCTTGGCCAATTTGTTGCTTGGGTTATTTGTTATCTTATTGTCTAATTTTTTGAGTTCTTTGTATACTCTGGATATTAGGGCTCTATCTGAAGTGTGAGGAGTAAAAATTTGTTCCCAGGATGTAGGCTCCCTATTTACCTCTCTTATTGTTTCTCTTGCTGAGAAAAACTTTTTAGTTTAAGTAAGTCCCATTTGTTGATTCTTGTTATTAACTCTTGTGCTATGGGTGTCCTATTAAGGAATTTGGAGCCCGACCCCACAATATATAGATCAGAGCCAACTTTTTCTTCTATCAGACGCAGAGTCTCTCATTTGATATCAAGCTCCTTGATCCACTTAGAGTTAACTTTTGTGCATGGCGAGAGAAAGGGATTCAGTTTCATTTTTTTGCAAATGGATTTCCAGTTTTCCCAACACAATTTGTTGAAGATGCTATCCTTCCTCCATTGCATGCTTTTAGCCCCTTTATCAAATATAAGATAGTTGTAACTTTGTGGATTAGTCTCTTTGTCCTCTATTCTATACCATTGGTCCACTCGCCTGTTTTGGTACCAGTACCATGCTGTTTTTGTCACTATTGCTCTGTAATATAGTTTGAAATCTGGTATCGCTATACCGCCTGATTCACACTTCCTGCTTAAAATTGCTTTTGCTATTCTGGGTCTTTTATTTTTCCATATGAATTTTATGATTGCTTTATCTATTTCTTCAAGAAATGCCATTGGGATTTTGATTGGCATTGCATTAAACCTATGGAGAACTTTTGGTAATATCGCCATTTTGATAATGTTAGTTCTGCCTATTCATGAACAGGGTATATTTTTTCATCTTCTAAGATCTTCTTCTACTTATCTTTTTAGGGTTCTGTAGTTTTCATTGTATAAATATTTCACCTCTTTTGTTAGGTTGATTCCCAAGTATTTTATTTTTTTGGAGGATATCGTGAATGGAGTGTTTTTCCTCATTTCCGTTTCAGAAGTTTTGTCGCTGATATACAGAAATGCCTTTGATTTATGTGTGTTGATTTTATATCCTGCCACTTTGCTGAATTCATTTATTAGTTCTAGTAGTTTCTTTGTAGACCCTTTTGGGTCTTCTAAGTATAGAATCATTTCATCTGCAAATAGTGATAATTTAAGTTCTTCTTTTCCTATTTTTATGCCTTTAATTTCTTTCGTCTGTCTAATTGCTCTGGCCAGTGTTTCGAGAACTATATTGAATAGAAGTGGTGATAGAGGGCATCCCTGTCTTGTTCCAGATTTTAGAGGGAATGCCTTCAACTTTTGTCCATTCAGAATGATGCTAGCTTGAGGCTTAGCATAGATAGCTTTTACAATGTCAAGATACATTCCTGTTATCCCTAGTTTTTCAAGTGCTCTGAACATAAAGGGATGCTGTACTTTGTCGAATGCTTTCTCTGCGTCTATTGAGATGATGATATGGTTCTTATCTTTAAGTCTATTGATGTGGTGAATAACATTTATTGATTTCTGTATATTGAACCAGCCTTGCATACCAGGGATGAATCCTACTTGATCATGGTGCACAATTTTTTTGATGTGTTTTTGTATTCGATTCGCCAAAATTTTATTGAGGATTTTTGCATCTAGGTTCATTAGAGATATTGGTCTGTAGTTTTCTTTCTTTGATGTGTCTTTGTCTGGTTTTGGAATCAGGGTGATGTTGGACTCATAGAATGAATTTGGAAGAGCTCCCTATTTTTCTTTTCCTGAAATAACTTGAAAAGTATTGGTATTAATTCTTCTTTAAAGGTTTTGTAAAACTCCGCTGTATACCCATCCGGTCCTGGGCTTTTCTTGGTTGGTAGTCTTTTGATGGCTTCTTCAATTTCATCCATTGATATTGGTCTGTTCAAATTGTGTGTATCCTCCTGACTCAGTCTGGGCAAATCATATGACTTAAGAAATTTATCGATGTCTTCACTATCTTCTATTTTATTGGAATATAGGTTTTCAAAATAATTTCTTATTGTCTTCTGTATTTCTGTAGCATCTGTTGTGATATTGCCTTTTTCATCCCGTATGTTAGTAATTTGAGTTCTCTCTCTTCTTCTCTTTCTTAGCATGCCTAAAGGTCTGTTGATCTTATTTATTTTTTCAAAGAACCAACTTTTACTTTTGTTAATTTTTTCAATAGTTTCTTTTGTTTCAATTTCATTAATTTCCGCTCTGATTTTAATTATTTCTTGCATTCTGCTACATTTGCTGTTGTTTTGCTCTTCCTTTTCTAGGGCTTTGAGATGAAGTGTGAGCTCATTTATTTGTTGGTTTTTTCTTTTCTTGAGGAATGACCACCAGGCAATGAATTTTCCTCTTAAAACTGCTTTCATTGTGTCCCATAGATTCCGATATGTTGTGTCTGTATTTTCATTTATCTCTAAGAATTTTTTGATTTCCTCCTTTATGTCTTCTGTAACCCATTGATCATTCAGTAACATATTGTTCATTTTCCATGTGATGTAGGATTTTTCCTTCCTTCTTTTATCATCGATTTCCAGTTTCATTCCATTATGATCAGATAAAATGCATGGTATTATCTCCACCCCTTTATATTTACTGAGGGTTGCCCTGTGGCATAATATATGGTCTATTTTTGAGAAGGATCTATGTGCTACTGAGAAAAAAAGTATATCCTTTTGATGATGGTTGATATATTCTATATATGTCAGTTATGTCTAGGTTATTGATTGTGGTATTGAGTTCTATAGTTTCCTTACTCAACTTTTGTTTGGAAGATTTGTCCAATGGTGAGAGAGGTGTATTGAAGTCACCCATAATAATTGTGTTGTGGTCTATTTGATTCTTGAACTTGAGGAGAATTTGTTTTATGAATGTCGCAGAGCCATTATTTGGTGCATAAATATTGATAATTGTTATGTCTTGTTGGTGAATGGTTCCTTTTAACAGTATATAATGTCCTTCTTTATCCCTTTTGATTAACTGAGTCTTAAAGTCGATTTTATTCGATATGAGGATGGCCACCCCTGCTTGCTTATGAGGACCATGGGCATGGTATATTTTTGCCCATCCTTTAACCTTCAGCCTGTATATGTCTTTTCCAATCAGATGTGTCTCCTGTAGGCAGCATATTGTTGGATTTGTTTCTTTAATCCATGATATCAGCCTATGTCGCTTTATTGAAGAGTTTAAGCCATTAACATTCAGAGATACTATTGATATATGGTTTGTACTTCCATCCATGTTTGATTATTTATCCTTTTTTTAAAAAAAATTTAGTTTGTTTCTCCATGATTATTTTTCCCCTCGCCCTCTGTCTTTACCGAGGCACTTTCCTCTGATGGTTTTGGTTATTGTTTTTCATTTCTTCCTCGTGTAGTGTTTTGCTCAAAATGCTTGCAATGCTGGTTTTCTGGCTGCAAATTATTTTAACTTTTGTTTATCATGAAAGATATTTATTTCGTTGTCCTACCTGAAGCTTAATTTTGCTGGATACAGAATTCTTGTTTGGCATCCATTGTCTTTCAGTGTTTGAAATACATTGTTCCATGACCTTCTTGCTTTCAGTGTCTGTGATGAATAATCCGTTGTTAACCTTATTGGTTTACCCCTGAATGTAATCTGTCTCCTTACTCTTGTAGCTTTTAATATTTTCTCTTTGTTCTGTATATTGGATATCTTCATAACAATGTGTCTTGGGGTTGGTCTACTGTGATTTTGTGTGCTCGTTGTCCTGTATGCATCTTCAATTTGTATATCTGTTTCCTTTTTTATTTCTGGAAAGTTTTCTGTAATTATTTCATTCAGCAGGTTACTCATTCCCTTGGTTTGAATCTCTGTACCTTCTTCTATCCCGATGACTCGTAAGTTTGGCTTTTTTATGTTATCCCATAACTCTTGGATGTTTTTCTCATGATTTTTTACCAGCCTTTCTGAGTTGGCTAGAGTCTTTTCAAGATGAAATAATTTGTCTTCATTATCTGACGTTCTGGCTTCTAATTACTCCACTCTGTTAGTGATACTCTCAATTGAGTTTTTAATTTGGTTTATAGTTTACTTCATTTCTAAGATTACGGTTTGATTCTTTTTATAATCTCTATCTACTGATAAAGGTGCTTAACTTCTTCTTTTATCTGTTTGTGTAATACATTATCAATGTGTTCTTTCGCTGCTTGAATTCGCTGTCTCGTATCCTCGTTAAGGTTCCATTCCATCTGTCTAAGGTGTTCCTTGAGTTCTTTATATGACCATTTTTCTGATGACTCTAGGTCCTCCTGAATATTTAGGCTGTCCTGCATTGTTTGTACTCCTTTTCTTCCTTGCTTTTTGAAGGTGCTCATGTTACTTGTTGTTCTGTTTGACTGCTGAGTTACTGTTTACTCCTATAAATTTATTTGATACTTGGGAGGAAAGGTATTAGAAGGGAAGGGAAAAAGTCACTAAAGAGAATGAGAGTAAGCAGGTAGAATTCAAGGAAGGGGGGATAAGATAATTGAAAAGAAATGAAAAGACAAAAGAATAAAAAAATAGGAAATAAAAAAAGAAAAAAAAAATTTAAATACTAAAAAAAATCAAAATTGGAAGAAAGAAAAAAAAATTTAAAAAAATTGTAAAAAAAATTAAAAAAAAAAGAAAGAAAAATGAAAATGAAAGAAAACCCCAAATCAAAATTAAAAACAACAACAACAACAACAAAACAACAACAACAACAAAAAAAAAAACTAATAAATGCAGTCTTAGAGTTTGATTAACTTCTCTTCCAGTAGGTGGCGCTGTGACCACTAGGCCAAGTTTCTCCTATCAATACGCGGAAACCAATCACTGTGCAGCAGCTCCTCCTCCCAGACTGGGCGAGTCTCCAATCCTGGGTGCCTAGGGCGTCCTCTTGTGTCTCGTCACTTCCTCACTTTTTCTCTAGCCAGGCCCCTCTCACGGGTGCCGCTCACCACAATACTGGGTACACGCCAGGTCTGCTGCTCCCGGGAGTCCTGTTGTCATGAATGACTGGGCATACTCTTCCAGTTTGCCATTCCCTCAGACCCTAAGTTTGTAGAGCTTGGGGCTGAGAATCCTCAGCGAATTTTACTGCCCCTCCAGTAGCCACACTCCCGGTAGCTGGTGCAAGAGACCTCAGCTGTCAGCACTGGTGGAAGCAGTAGTCCTGCGCCGCGGGTCCCGCACCACCTCTAATTTCCTTGGTCTTGCTACCGTGCTCACGGAAGAGCTGGGAGGGGACCTTACAGGAGAGCTGAGATTGGCCCTTAAGGTTTCCCCGATGTGTGGAGAGGGAAGGCCAGGGAATTACACACCTGTAGCCGCAGGTTTCAATGAAGTTATCTCCACCACTGCAGTCTGATGACGTCAGTTGTCTGCCATGGTGGTATCTCTTGCAAATGGCGACAATTCATTTCCCTTTGCCGGGTGACCAATGCAATGGGTGGGTCCTTACTGTCTCTCCCAAGCCCCGTTTCAAACCTGTGGTCACTACCTATGAAGGCTCGGTTGGCATTTACCTTCGTAGGATCAGATTGGCTGACCGATTGTTTCAGCCAGATGGATTAGTGCTGAGTCACAGCTGTTTGTCTGCGGGAAGCAGGCGAACGGGAGCTTGAATTCAGCCGATCCAGGTTCAGTGTGTGTTCTGAGAGGCCCAGACTGCTCGTCCCAGATCCACGTCAGCTCAGCATTGCCTAGTGATCCTGAGCTCCCAGCGCACACTCCGAGGAAGGATCTTTTATGAGAGCAGAGGTTGGAGACCGGTGTCCAGAAGCAATGTTACAGAGAGCAGAATTTGGAGACTGGGTTTCAGAAGGATATTACAGAGAGCACAGGTTGTAGACACGGGTTTAGAAGGATTGTTACAGAGAGCAGAGGTTGAAGACTTTGGTGCAGAAGGACTGTTACAGAGAGAATAGGTTGGAGTCTGAGGTATAGAAGGACTGTTACAGAGAGCACAGTTTGGAGACTCATGTGCAGAAGGACTGTTACAGGAAGTAGAGTTTGGAAATTGGGGTGCAGAAGGACCGTTAAGGAGAGCAGAGTTTGGAGACTGCGGTATAAGACTGTTTCCGTGAGCAGAGGTTGGAGACTGGGGTGCCGCAGGACCCTAAAAGAAAGCAGAGGTTACAGACTGCGATAGAAAAGGAATGGTAGAGAGAGCATATTTTGGAAACTGGCGTGCAGAAAGATGTTACAGAGAACAGAGTTTGGAGACTGTGGTTCAGAAGGAATGTTTCAGAGAGACACGTTGGAGCCTGTGTTCCAGAAGGATCGTTGGAGAGTGCAGAGTTTGGAGTCTGGAGTTAGAATGACTGTTGCAGAGAGCAGATGTTGGAGACTGTGGTACAAAGGACTGTTGCAGAGAGCAGAGTTTGGAGAATGGGGTGCAGATGGACTGTTGCAGAGAGCAGAGGTTGAAGACTGAGGTGCAGAAGGACTGTTACAGAGAGCAGAGGTTGGAGACTGCAGTGCAGAAGGACGGTTACAGGAAGCAGATGTTGAAGACTGGGGAATGATTGTTGCAGAGAGCAGAGAGACTGCAGAATGATTGTTACAGAGAGCAGAGTTTGGAGATTGGGGTGCAAAAGGACTGTTGCGGAGAACAGAGGTTTGAGACTGGTTTGGAGAAGAATCATTGCAGAGAGAAGAATTTGGAGACTTGGGTGCAGAAGGTTTGTTACAGAGAGCAGTGGTTGGAGACTGGGTTGATGAAGGATCTTACAGAGAGCAGAGATTGGAGACTGAGGTGCAGGGGGACTGTTACAGAGAGCAGTGGTTGGAGACTGGGTGCAGAAGGATCATGCAGAGAGCCGAATTTTCAGACTGAGGTGCAGAAGGACTGTTACAGAGAGCATAGGTTGGAGACGGAGGTGTAGAAGGACTGTTACACAGAGCAGAGTTTGGAGACTAAGGTGCAGAAGGACTGTTACAAGAAGCAGATTTTGGAAATTGGTGTGCAGAAGGACCGTTAAGGCGAGCAGAGTTTGGAGACTGCTGTATAGGACTGTTACCGAGAGCAATGGTTGGAGACTCGTGTGCAGAAGGACTCTTACATAGAGCACAGGTTGAGACTGAGGTGCAAAAGGATAGATACAGAGAACAGAGGTTGGAGACTGGGGTTCAAAAAGACTGATACACAAACAGAGTTTGGAGACTGGGGTGTAGAAGGACCGTTACAAATAGCAGAAGTTGGAGACTCTGGTACAGAAGGACTGCTACAAAGAGCAAATCTCAGAGAATGGGGACCATATGGACTGTTGCAGAGAACAGAGGTTGGAGACTGGGGTGGAGAAGGAATGTTACAGTGAGCAGAGATTTCAGACTGAGGTGCAGAAGGACTGTTGCAGAAAGCAGATGTTGGAGACTGTGGTGCAGACAGATCGTTGCAGAGAGCAGGATTTCGAGACTGCTGTATAAATAAACTGTTACAGAGAGCAGAGGTTGGAGACTTAGGTGCAGAAGGATAGATACAGAGAACAGAGGTTTGAGACTGGGCTTCAGAAGGACTGATACAGAAAGTAGAGTTTGGAGACTGGGGTGCAGAAGGCACGTTACGGAGAGCAGAGGTTGGAGACTGCGGTACAGAAGGACTGTTACAGATAGCAAAAGTTGGAAACTCGGGAGTAGAAGGACTGTTTCAGAGAAAGACGTTGGAGACTGGGGTGCCGCAGGACACTTGCTGAAAGCAGAGGATAAAAACTAGAGTGGAGAAGAAATGTTCCAGAGAGCAGAGTTTGGAAACTGGAGTGCAGAAGGATTTTACAGATAGCAGAGTTTGGAGATTTTGGTGCAGAAGGACTGTTGCAGAGAGCAGAGTTTGGAGACTGGGGTGGAGAAGGACTGTTGCAGAGGACAGAGGTTGGAGACTGGAGTGCTGCAGGACACTTGCAGAAAGCAGTTGTTAAAGACTGGGTTGGAAAAGGAATGTTACAGAGAGTAGAGTTTTGAAACTGGAGTTCAGAAGAATCTTACAGAGAGCAGAGATTGGAGACTGTGTTGCAGAAGGACTGTTGCAGAGAGCAGAGGTTGGAGACTGGGGTGCAGAAGGACAGAAGGACTGTTGCAGTCAGGAGAGGATGGAGACTGGGGTGCAGAAGCACTGTTGCAGAGAGAAGAGGTTGGAGACTGGAGTGCAGAAGGACTGTTGCAGAGAGCAACGGTTTGAGACTCAGGTGCAGAAGTCCTGTTACATAGAGCAGAGGTTGGAGACTGAGGTGCAGAAGGACTGTTGCAGAGAGCAGAGGTTGGAGACTGGGTGAAGAAGGACTGTTGCAGAGAGCAGAGGTTGGAGACTGGGTTGCAAAAGGACTGTTGCAGAGAGCAGAGGTTGGAGACTGAGGTGCAGAAGGACTCTTAGAGAGAGCAGAAGTTGGAGACTGGGGTGCAGAAGGACTGATACAGAAATTAGAGATTGGAGTCTGAAGTGCAGAATTTCTTTTACATAGAGAAGAGGTTGGAGATTGGGGTGCAGAAGGATCGTTGCAAGGAGCAGAGCTTGGAGACACGGGTGCAGAAGGATCTTACAGAGAGCAGAATTTGGAGACTGAGGTGCAGAAGTACTGTTGCAGATATCAGAGTTTGGAGACTGGGGTGCAGTAGGATCATTGCAGAGAGCAGTGGTTGGAGACTGGGGTGCAGAAATATCGTTGCAGAGAGCAGAGTTTGGAGACTGCCGTGCAGAAGGCCTGTTACATAGAGGAGAGGTTGGATAATGGGGTGCAGAAGGACTGTTATAGATAGCAGTGTTAGGAGACTGGGTTGCTTAAAAATCTTACAAAGAGCAGAGTTTGGTTAGTGAGGTGTAGGTAGACTCTTACAGAGAGCAATGATTTGAGACTGGGTGTAGAAGGATCATGCAGAGAGCAGAGGTTTCAGACTGAGGTACAGTAAGACTGTGATAGAGAGTAGAGTTTTGAGACTGAGGTGAAGAAGGACTGTTACAGAGAACAGAGTTTGGAGAAAGAGGTGCAGAAGGACTGTTACAGAGAGCTGAGGTTGGAGACTTTTGTGCAGCAGGACTGTTACAGAGTGCAGAGTTTAAAGACTGGGTTGCAGAAGGATCTGAAAAGAGCAGAGTTGGGAGACAGAGATGCAGAAGGACTATTAAAGAGAGCAGAGGTAGGAGACTGGGATGCAGAAAGGTCGTTGCAGAGAGCATAGTTTTCAGACTGTGGTGCAGAGGAACTCTTGCAGAGAGGAGAGGTTGGAGGCTGGAGTGCATAAGGATCTTACAGAGAGCAGAGGTTGGAGACAAGGATGCAGAAGGACTTTTGCCGAGAGCAGAGGTTTGAGACTGTTGTGGAGAAGAATCATTGCAGAGAGAAGAGGTTGAAGAATGGGTTTCAGAAGGCCTGTTACAGAGAGCAGAGGTTTGAGACTGGGTTGCAGAATTCCTCTTACAGAGAGCCGAGGTTGGAAACTGTTGTTCAGAAGGACTGTTACAGAGAGAAAAGTTTGGGGACTGGGATGCAGAAGGGTCTTAGAGAGAGCAGAGGTAGGAGACTGAGGTGCAGAAGGATCGTTGCAGAGAGCAGAGTTTTCAGACTGAGTTGCAGAAGGACTGTTGCAGAAAGCAAATGTTGGAGACTGAGGTTCAGAAGTACTGTTTCAGAGAGCAGACTTTGGAGACTGGTGTGTAGAAGGATCAGTGCAGGGAGCAGAGTTTGGAGACTGGTGTGCAGAATTACTGTTACAGAGAGGAGTGTTTGGAGACTGGGTTGGAGAAGGTTCCTACAGAGAGAAGAGGTTGAAGAATGAGGTGCAGAAAAACTGTTACAGAGAGTAGAGGTTTGAGACTGAGGTGCAGAAGGAACGTTGCAGAGTACAGAGTTTTGAGACTGAGGTTAAGAAGGATTGTTACAGAGAGCAGAGGCTTGAGACTGGGTTGCAGAAGGAGTGTTGCAGAGAGCAGAGGTTGGAGACTGGGGTGAAGAAGGACTGTTGCAGAGAGTAGACTTTGGAGACTGTGGTGCAGAAAGACTGTTACAGAGAGCAGAGGTTGGAGACACGGGTGCAGAAGGATCTTACAGAGAGCAGAATTTGGAGACTGAGGTACAGAAGGACTCTTGCAGAGATCAGAAGTTGGAGACTGGGGTGCAGTCGGAACATTGCAAAGAGCAGAGGTTGGAGACTGGCGTGCAGAAGGCCACTATAGAGACCCTGAGGAGCAAAAGGACTTATAGAGAAAACAGAGGTTGGAAATTGGGGTGCAGAAGGACAGTTACAGAGAGCAGAGGTTGGAGACTGCGGTATAAAAGGACTGTTACAGAGAGCAGAGATTGGAGACTTCGGTTTAGAAGGACTGATTAAAAAAGTAGAGGTTGGAGACTTGGTTTCAGAAGGACCTTTACAAAGAACAGAGTTTGGAGACTGCGGTACATAAGGAGTGTTACAGAGAGCAGATGTTGGAGACTGGAGAGCAGAAGGAGTGTTACAGAGGACAGATGTTGGAGACTAGGTTGCCGCAGGACCCTTGCAGTAAGCAGAGATTGGAGACTGCAGTGGAGAAGGAATGTTAGAGAGAGCATATTTTGGAAACTGGAGACCAGAAAAATCTTACAAAGAGCAGATTTTGGAGACTGTGGTGCAGAAGTACTGTTGTAGAGAACAGACTTTGGAGACAAAGGTCCAGAACGATCCTTGCAGAGAGCAGAGTTTGGAGACTGGGGTGTAGAGGGACTGTTGCAGAGAGCAGATGTTGGAGACTGGGGTGCAGAAGGACTGTTGCAGAGAGAAGAGGTTGGAGGCTGGGGTGTAGAAGGACTGTTGTAGAAAGCAGAGGTTGGAGACTGAGGTGCAAAAGGACTGTTACAGAGAGCAGTGGTTGGAGACTTGGGAGCAGAAGGACTGTTGCCGAAAGAAGAGGTTGGAGACTGAGGTGCAGAAGGACTGATGAAGAAAGCAGAGATTGGATTATGGGGTGCAGAAAGACCTTTACAGAGAGCAGAGGTTAGAGACTGCAGTGCCGAAGGACTTTTGCAGAGATCAGAGTTTGGAGACTGGGGTGCAGAAGTCCTTTTACAAAGAGCAGAATTTGGAGACTGGGGTGCAGAAGGATCGTTACAAGGAGCAGAGCTTGGAGACAGAGGTGCAGAAGGATCTTACAGAGAGAAGAAGTTGAAGACTGAGTTGAAAAAGGAGTGTTGCAGAGATCAGAGTTTGGAGACTGTCGTGCAGTAGGATCATTGCAGAGAGAAGAGGTTAGAGACTGGTGTGCAGAAGGATCGTTGCAGAGAGCAGAGTTTGGAGACTGGGGTGCAGAAGGCCTGCTACAGAGAGCAGAGTTTGGAGACTGGCATGCAGAATGCCTGTTACAGAGAGGACAGTTTGGAGACTGGGGTGCAGAAGGACTGTTATAAAGAACAGAGTTTAGAGACTGGGTTGCTGAAGGATCTTACAGAGAGCAGAGGTTGGAGACTGAGGTGCAGGTGGACTTTTACAGAGAGTAGTGGTTGGAGACTGGGTTGCTGAAGGATCTTACAGAGAGCAGAAGTTGGAGACTGAGTTGCAGAAATACTGTAACAGAGAGCAGAGGTTGGAGACTGAGGTTTAGAAAAACTTTTACAGAGAGCAGAGTTTGTAGACTGAGGTTCAGAAGGAATGTTTCTGTAAGGAGAGGTTGAAACTTGGTGTGCAGAAGGACCATTATAGACACCAGGATTTGGAGACTGCGGTATAGAAAAACTGTTACAGAGACCAGAGTTTAGAGACTGGGGTGCAGAAGAAATGTTACAGAAAGAACATGTTGGAGACTGAGATGCAGAAGTATATATACAGAGAACAGAGGTTTGAGACTGGCCTTCAGAAGGACTGATACAGAAAGCAGAGTTTGGACACTGGTTTGCAGAAGGACTGTTATGGAGAGCAGAGGGTGGAGACTGCATTTCAGAAGGACTGTTTCAGAGAGCATATGTTGGAGACTGGGGAGCAGAAGGAATGTTGCAGAGGACAGAGTTTGGATCCTGGGGTGCTGCAGGACACTTGCAGAAAGCAGAGGTTAAAGACTGGGTTGGAGAAGGAATGTTACAGAGTGTAGACTTTGGAAACTGGAGTGCAGAAGAATCTTACAGAGAGCAGAGTTTGGAGAGTGTGGTGCAGAAGGACTGTTGCAGAGAGCAGAGGTTTTAGACTGGGGTGCAGAAAGACGGTTACAGAAAGAACAGGTTGGAGACTGAGGTGCAGAAGGATAGATACAGATCCCAGAGTTTGGAGACTGGGGTTTAGAAGGACTGATTCAAAAAATAGAGGTTAAAGATTGGGTTGCAGAAGGAACTTTACAGAGATCAGAGGTTGGAGAATTCGGTACAAAAGGACTGTTACAGAGAGCAGATGTTGGAGACTGGCGAGCAGAAGGACTGTTACAGAGGACAGAGGTTGGAGACTAGGGTGCCCCAGGACCTTTGATGAAAGCAGAGGTTACAAACTGTGGTGGAGAAGGAATGTAAGAGACAGCAGATTTTGGACACTGGCGTGCAGAAAGATCTTACAGAGAACAGAGGTTGGAGACTGTGGTGCAGAAGGACTATTGCAGAGAGCACACATTGTAGCCTGGGGTGCAGAAGGACTGTTACGGAGAGCAGAGGTTGGAGACTGGAGTGCAGAAGGACGGTTACAGAGAGCAGAGGTTGGAGACTGGGGTGCAGAAGGACGGTTACAGAGAGCAGAGGTTGGAGACTGGGATGCAGAAGGCCTGTTGCAGAGAGCAGAGGTTGGAAACTGGGGTTCAGTAGAATCATTGCAGAAAAAAGAGGTTGGAGACTGGGGTGCAGAAAGCCTGTTATGGAGAGCAGAGGTTGGAGACTACAGTACAGAAGGACTGTTACACAGAGCAGAGGTTGGAGAATGTTGTGCAGAAAGACGGTTACAGAGTGCAGAGTTTAAAGACTGGGTTGTAGAAGGATCTTACAGAGAGCAGAATTGGGAGACTGAGGTGCAGAAAAATGTTAAAGATAGCAGAGTTAGGAGACGGGGTTCAGAAGTTTTGTTGCAGACAGCAGAGTTTTTAGACTGAGGTGCAGAAGGACTGTTGCAGAGAGAAGATTTTGGAGACTGGGGTGCAGAAGGACTGTTGCAGAGAGCAGAGGTTGGACACTGGTGTGAAGAAAGACTGTTACAGAGAGCAGAGTTTGGAGACTGGGTTTTAGAAGGATCCTACAGAGAGCAGAGTTTGGAGACTGAAGTGCAGAAGGACTGTTACAGAGAGTAGCGGTTGGAGACTGAGGTGCAGAAGGATTTTTACAAAGAGCAGAGTTAGAGAATGGGTGCAGAAGGTCTGTTGTATAGAGCAGAGGTGGGAGACTGGGGTGCAGAAGGACTGTTGCAGACAGCAGAGGTTGGAGACTGGGGTGCAGAAGGACTGTTGCTGAGAGCAGAGGTTGGAGACTGAGGTGCAGAAGGACTCTTAGAGAGAGCAGATGTTGGAGACTGGGGTGCAAAAGGACTGTTGCAGAAAGCAGAGATTGGATTCTGGGGTGCAGAAAGACCGTTACAGAGAGCAGAGGGACTGCAGTACAGAAGGACTGTTGCAGAGAACAGAATTTGGAGACTGGGGTGCAGAAGGACTTTTGCAGAAAGTAGATGTTTGAGACTGAGGTGCAGAAATCCAGTTACATAGAGCAGAGGTTAGAGACTGTGGTGCAGGAGGATCCTTGCAGAAACCGACCTTGGACACAGGGGTGCAGACGGATCATACAGAGAGCAGAAATTGGAGACTGAGGTGCAGAAGGAGTGTTGCAGAGATCAGATGTTGGAGACCGGCGTGCAGTAGGATCATTGCAGAGAGCGGAGGTTGGAGTTTCGTGTGCAAATGGATCGTTGCAGAGAGCAGAGGTTGGAGACTGGGGTGCAGAAGGCCTGCTACAGAGAGCAGAGTTTGGAGACTGGCGTGCAGAAAACCTGTTACAGAGAGGAGAGCTTAGATACTCGGGTGCAGAAGGACTGTTATAGAGAGCAGAGTTTAGAGACTGGGTTGCTGAAGAATCTTACAGAGGGTAGAGGTTGGAGACTGAGGTGCAGGTGGACTGTTACAGAAAGCAGTGGTTGGAGACTGGGGTGCAGAGGATCGTGCAGAGAGCAGAGGATTCAGACTGAGGTTCAGAAGGACGGTTACAGAGAGCAGAGGTTGGAGCCTGAATTGTAGAAGGACTGTTACAGAGAGCAGAGTTTGAAGACTCAGGTGCAGAAGGACTGTTACAGGTAGCAGAGTTTGGAAATTGGGGTGCAGAAGGACCGTTAAAGAGAGCAGAGTTTGGAAATTGGGGTGCAGGAGGACCGTTAAAGAGAGCAGAGGTTGGAGACTGCGGTATAGGACTGTTATCGAGAGTAGAGGTTGGAGAGTGGGATGCAGAAGGACTCTTAGAGAGAGAAGAAGTTGGAAACTAGGGTGCAGATGGACTGATACTGAAAGCACAGATTGGAGTCTGGGGTGCAGAAAGACCATTACAGAGAGCAGATGTTGGAGACTGCAGTACATAAGGACTGTTGCAGAGAGCAAAGTTTGGAGACTGGTGTGCAAAAGGACTCTTACATAGAGCACAGGTTGGAGACTGAGGTACTGCAGGATAGATACAGAGAACAGAGTTTGTAGACGGGGTAAAATTGACTGATACAGAAAAAAGAGGTTGGAGACTGGAGTGTAGAAGGACTGTTATAGAGAGCAGATCTCGGAGACTGGGGATCTGAATGACTTTTGCAGAGGACAGACGTTGGAGACTGGGGTGGAGATGGAATGTTACAGAGAGCAGAGTTTGGAATCTGGAGTGCAGAAGGATCTTAAAAAGAGCAGAGGTTGGAGACTGTGGTTCAGACGGACTGTTGCAGAGAGCAGACATTGGAGACTGGGGTTGAGAAGGACTGTTGCAGAGAGCAGCTTTTGGAGACTGGGGTGCAGAAGGACTGTAACAGAGTACAGGTTTGAGACTGGGGTTCACATGGATCTTACAGAGAGCAGAGTTTGGAGACTGGGGTGGAAAAGGACTGTTGCAGAGAGCAGATGTTGGAGACTTGGGTGGAGAAGAATTGTTGCAGAGAGAAGAGGTTGGAGACTGGGGTGCAGAAGGCCTTTTACAGAGAGCAGAGTTTACCGACTGGGTTGCAGAAGTCCCGTTACAGAGAGCAGAGGTTGGAGACTGTTGTGCAGAAAGACTGTTACAGAATGCAGAGTTTGAAGACTGTGTTGCATAAGGATTATAAAAAGAGCAGAGTTGGGAGACTGAGGTGAAGAAGGACTGTTACAGAGAGCAGAAATAGGAGTCTGTGGTGCAGAAGGGTCGTTGCAGAGAGCAGAGTTTTCAGATTGAGGTGCAGAAGAACTGTTGCAGAGAGCAGATGTTGGAGACTGGGGTGCAGAAAGTCTGTTGCAGAAAGCAGATGTTGGTAACTAGGGTACAGAAGGGCTGTTGCAGAGAGCTAAGGTTAGAGACTGAGGTACCGAACTTCTATTACAGAGAGCAGAGTTTGGAGACTCGGGTACAGATGGACTTTTACAGAGAGCAGAATTTTGGTACAAGGGTGTAGAAAGATTTTACAGAGAGAAGAATTTGGAGACTTTGGTGCAGAGGACTGCTTCATAGATCAGAGTTTGGAGACTGGGGTGCAGTAGTATCATTGTAGAGAGCAGAGGTTGGAGGCTCGGGTGCAGAAGAATCGTACAGAGAGTAAGGTGTCAGATTGAGGTGCTGAAGGACTGTTACAGAGAGCAGAGGTTGGAGACTGAGGTGTAGAAGGACTGTTACAGAGAGCAGAGTTTGGAGACTGAGGTCCAGAAGGACTGTTACAGAAAGCAGAGGTTGAAAATTGGGGTGCAGAAGGATTGTTACACAGACCAGAGTTTGGAGACTGCGGTATAGAAAAAAGTGTTACAGAGAGCAGAGGTTGAAGACTGGGGTGCAGGTGGACTGTTACAGAGTGAAGTGGTTGGAGATTGGGGTGCAGAAGGATCGTGCAGAGTGCAGAGGTGTCAGACTGAGGTTCCGAAGGACTGTTACATAGAGCAGAGGTTTGAGACTGAGGTGTAGAAGAACTGTTAGAGAGAGCAGAGTTTGGAGACCGAGGTGCAGAAGGACTGTTACAGAAAGCAGAGGTTGAAAATTGGGGTGCAGAAAGACCTTTACAGAGATCAGAGTTTGGAAACTGCGGTATCGAAAAACTGTTACAGAGAGCAGACGTTGGAGACTGGGGTGCAGAAGGAATGTTACAGAGAGCACAAGTTGGAGACTGCTGTACAGAAGGACTGTTCCAGGAGAAGATTTTGGAGACTGGGGAGCAGAAGGACTGTTGAAGAGGACAGAGGTTGGAGACTGGCGTGCCACAGGACACTTGCAGAAAGCAAAGGTTAAAAACTTAGGTGGAGAAGGAATGTTACAGAGAGCAGAGTTTGGAATCTGGAGTGCAGAAAGTTCTTACAGAGAGCAGAGGTTGGAGACTGTGGTACAGAAAGACTGTTAACCAGAGCAGAGGTTGGAGACTGCGGTGCAGAAGGACTTTTGCAGAAAGAAGAGGTTGGAGACTGGGGTGGAGAAGGACTGTTGCAGAGAGCAGAGGTTGTAGACTTGAATGGAGAAGGATTGTTGCAGAGTGCAGACGTTGGAGACAGAGGTGCAGGAGGATTGTTACAGAGAACAGAATTTGGAGACTGGGGTGCAGAAGTACTGTTGCATAGAGCAGATGTTGGAGACTGGGTGCAGAAGCACTGTTTCAGAGAGCAGAGGTTTGAGACTGGGGTGCAGAAGGACTGTTGCCGAGAGCAAAGTTTGGAGACTGAGGTGCAGAAGAACTCTTAGAGAGAGCAGAATTTTGAGACTGGGGTGCAGAAATACTGATACAGAAAGCAGAGATTAGAGTCTGCGGTGCAGAAAGACCGTTACAGAGAGCAGAAGTTGGAAACTGCAGTACAGAAAGACTGTTGCAGAGAGCAGTGTTTGGAGACTGGGGTGCAGAAGGACTGTTGCAGAGAGCAGAGATTAAAGACTGAGATGAAGAAGTTCTTTTACATCGAGAAGAGTTTGGAGACAGGGGTGCAGAAGGATCTTACAGAGAGCAGAAGTTAGAGACTGAGGTGCAGAAGGACTGTTGCAGAAATCAGAGGTTGGAAACTGGGGTGCAGTAGGATCATTGCAGAGAGCAGTGGTTGGAGTGTGGGGTGCAGAAATATCGTTGCAGAGAGCAGAGTTAGGAGACTGGCATGCAGAAGGCCTGTTACAGAGAGGAGAGGTTGGAGACTGGGTGTAGAAGGACTGTTACAAAGAGCAGAGTTTGAAGACTGAATTGCTGTAGGATCTTACAGAGAGCACAGGTTGGAGACTGAGGTGCAGGTGGGCTGTTACAGAGAGCAGTGTTTGGATACTGGGGTGCAGAAGGATCGTGCAGCGAGCAGTGGTTTCAGACTGAGGTGCAGAGGGACTATTACAGAGAGCAGAATTTGGAGACTGAGGTGTAGAAGGACTGTTACAGTGAGCAGAGTTTGGAGAATCAGATGCAGAAGGACTGTTACATGAAGCAGAGTTTGGAAATTGAGGTGTAGAAGGACCGTTACAGAGAGCAGAGCATGGAGGCTGGGGTGCAGAAGGACTCTTACATAGAAAACACGTTTAAGACTGAGGTGCAGAAGAATAGATACAGAGAACAGAGTTTGGAGACTGGGGTTCAGACAGACTGATACAGAAAGCAGATGTTGGAGACTGGGGTGTAGAAGGACCGTTACAAAGAGCAAAGGTTGGAGACTGCGGTACAGAAAAACTGTTACGTAGAGCAGATCTCGGAATATGGGGAGCAGAAGGACTGTTGCAGAGAGCAGATGTTGGTAACTAGGGTACAAAAAGACTGTTGTAGAGAGCAGAGTTTCGAGACTGACGTGCGGAAGTCCTGTTACAGAGAGCTGCGGTTTAATACAGGGCTGCAGAAGCATCTTACAGAGGTCAGAATTTGGCGACTGAGGTTCAGAAGTACTGTTGCAGAGAATAGAGTTTGGAGATTTGGGTGCAAAAGGCCTGTTACAGAGAGCAGAGTTTGGAGACTGGGGTGCAGAAAAACTGTTACAGAGAGCAGAGTTTTTAGACAAGGTTGCACAAGGATCTTACAGAGCGCAGTGTTTGTAGACCAAGGTGCAGCAGAACTTTTACAGAGAGCAGAGGTTGTAGACTAGGATGCAGAAGGATTGTTGCAGAGAACAGAGTTTTCAGACTGAGGTGCAGAAGGACTTTTGCAGAGAGCACATGTTGGAGACTGGGGTGTAGAAGGATTGTTAAAGAGAACAGACGTCAAAGACTGGGGTGCAGAAGGCCTGTTACGGAGAGCAGTGTTTGGAGCAGGGATGCAGAAGTACTTTTACAGTGAGTAGAGTTTGGAGAATGAGGTGCAGAAGGACCGTTGCAGAGAGCAGAGGTTGGATACTGAGGTGCAGAAGGATTGTTACAGAGAGCGGAGGTTGGAGACTGGGTTGCAGAGGGACTGCTGCAGAGAGCAGAGACTGGACATGGGGTTTAGAAGGACCATTACAGAGAGCAGATTTTAGAGACTGCACTACAGGAGGACTCTGACAGACAACAGAGTTTGAAGACTGGTGTGAAGATGGACTGTTTCAGAGTGCAGACCTTGGTGACTGGGGTGCAGAAGAACTGTCACAGAGCGCAGAGTTTGGACACTGAGGTGCAGAAGGAATGTTGCAGAAAGCAGAGGTTAGAAACTGTGGTGCAAAAAGAATGATACAGAAAGGAGAGGTTGGGGACTGTCGTGCAGAAGGACCGTTACTGAGAGCAGAGGTTGGTGACTGCAGTACAAAAGGACTGTTACAGAGAGCAGAGGTTGGAGACTGGGGAGCAGAAAGACTGTTACAGATAGAAGAGTTTGGAGACTGGGGAGCAGCAGGACTCTTACAGAGAGTAGAGGTTAGAGACTGGGGAACAGAAGGAATGTTACAGAGAGCAGATTTGAAAACTGGGGTGCAGTAGGGTCTTACAGAGAGCAGAGGTTGGAGGCTGCGGTGCAGAAGCACTGTTACAGAGAGCCGATTTTGGAGATTGAGGTTCAGAAGGACTGTTACAGAAAGCAGAGTTCGGAGACTGGGGTGCACAAGGATTGTTGCAGAGAGCAGAGTTTTCAGACTAAGGTTAAGAAGGACTCTTGCAGAGTGGAGATGTTGGAGACTGGGGTGCATAAGAAATTTTGCAGAGAACAGAGGTTGGAGAATGGGGTGCAAAAGGATCATTGCAGAGAGCAGATATTTGAGACTGGGGTGCAGAATTATTGTTATAGAGAGCAGAGGTTGGTACAGGGGTGCACAAGGACTGTTACAGATAGCCGAGTTTGGAGACTGGGGTGTAGAAGGACTGTTACTGAAAGCAGAGGTTTGAGACTTGGGTGCAGAAAGACTGTTACAGAGAGCAGATTTTGGAGACTGCAATACAGAAAGACTGTTAAAGAGAGCAGAGGTTGGAGACTGGTGTGGAGAAGGACTACTTCAGAGTGCAGACCTTGGAGACTGGGGTGCATATGAACTGTTGCAGAGAGCAGAGTTTAAAGACTGGGGTGCAGAAGAACTGTCACAGAAAGCAGAGGTTGGAGACTGAGGTGCAGAAGGAATGTTGCAGAGAGCAGAGGTTGGAAACTGTGGTGCAGAAGAAATGATACATAAAGGAGAGGTTGGAGACTGTGGTACAGAAAAACAGTTACAGAGAGCAGAGGTTGGGGACTGTGGTACAGAAAGACTGTTACAGAGAGCAGAGGTTAAACACTGGGGAGAAGAAGGACTGTTATAGAGAGCAGAGTTTGGAGACTGGGGAGCAGAAGGACTGTTACAGAGTGCAGAGTTTGGAGACTGGGGAGCAGAAAGAATGATACAGAGAGCAGATTTGGAAACTGGGGTGCAGAAGGATCTTACAGAGAGCACAGGTTAGAGGCTGGGGTGCAGAAGCACTGTTACTGAGAGCCGATTTTGGAGACTGAGGTGCAGAAGAACTGTTACAGAAAGCAGATTTTTGAGATGTGGGTGCACAAAGATCGTTGCAGAGAGCAGAGTTTTCAGACTGAGGTTCAGAAAGACTGTTGCAGAGAGCAGATGTTGGAGACTGGTTTGCAGAAGGACTTTTGCAGAGAGCAGAGGTTGGAGAATGGGATGCAAAAGAATCGTTGCAGACCAGATGTTGGAGACTGGGGTGCAGAAGTATTGTTACAGAGAGCAGAGGTTGGAGACTGTGGTGCAGAAGGACCATTACACTGAGCAGAGGTTGGAGACTGCAGGACAGAAGGACTGTTTCAGAGAGCAGAGGTTGGAGACTGCGGTAAAGAACGAGTGCTACAGAGAGCAGAGGTTGGAGACTATGGAGCAGAAGGACAGTTACAGATAGAAGAGACTGGAGACTGGGGAGCAGAAAGAATATTACAGAGAGCAGAGTTGTGAAACTGGGGTACAGAAGGATCTTACAGAGAGCAGAGGTTGGAGACTGAGGCACAGAAAGACTGTTACAGAAAGTAGAGTTTAAAGACTGGGGTGCACAAGAATCGTTGCAGAGAGCAGAGTTGTCAGACTGAGGTGCAGAAGAACTGTTGGAGGAAGCAGATTTTGGAGACTGGGGTGCAGAACGACTTTTGCAGAGAGCAGAGTTTGGAGTCGGGTGCAAAAAGATTGTTGTAGACAGCAGATTTTGGAGAATGGGATGCAGAAAGATTGTTAAAGAGAGAAGAGTTTGGAGACGGTGGTGAAGATGGACTATTGCAGAGATCAGAGTTTGGTAACTGAGGTGAAGAAGGATTGTTACAGCGAACAGAAGTTGGAGCTTTGGGTGCAGTAGGACTGTTGCAGAGAACAGAATTTGGAGACTGGTGTTTAAAAGGACTGTTGCAGAGAGCAGAAGTTGGAGAATGGGGAGCAGAAGGATCATTGCAGAGAGCTCATTATGGAGACTGGCATGCATAAGGACTGATACAGAGAGCAGAAGTTGGAGACTCAGGTGCAGAAGGACAGTTGCAGAGAGCAGAGGTTCCAGACTGAAGTGCAGAAGAATTGTCACAGAGAGCAGAGTTTGGAGACTGGGGTCTACAAGGACTGTAGATGAGATCAGAGGTTGGAGACTAAGGTGCAGAGGGACAGTTACACAGAGCACAGGTTGGAAACTGGGGTTCAGAATGACTGATACAGAAAGCAGAGGTTGGAGACTCGGGTGTAGAAGTACCCTTACACAGACAGAGGTTGGAGAATGCAGTACAGAAGGACTGTAATAGAGAGCAGAGTTTGGAGACTGGGGTGGAGAAGGATTGTTGCTGAGAGCAAATGTTGGAGACTGGGGTGCAAAAGGACTTTTCCAGAGGGCAGAGGATGCAGACTGAGATGCAGATAGACTTTTGAAGAGAGCAGAGGTTGCAGACTGAGTTGCAGAAGGACTGTTACATAGGGCAGAGTTTTGAGACTGTGGTGCAAAACGACTGATACAGAAAGCAGAGGTTAGATACTGGGGTGCATAAGGACCCTTACGGAGAACAGCAGATGGAGACTGTGGTACAGAAGGACTGTTACTGAGAGCAGAGGTTAGAGACTGGGGTGCAAAAGAACTGATGTAGAGACCAGAGGTTGGAGACTGGGATGTAGAAGGATCGTTTCAGCGATCAGAGTATGGATACTGGGGTGTAGAGTTACTGTTGCAGAGAGCATACGTTGGAAACTGGGGTGCAGAAGGACTGTTGCATACAGTAGAGGTTGGAGACTGAGGTACAGTAGGACTGTTAAAGAGAGCAGAGGTTGGAGAATGGGGTGCAGAAGGATTATTGCAGAGAGCAGAGTTTTCAGACTGAGGTAAAGAAGAACTGTTGCAGAGATCAGATGTTGGAGACTGGGTTTCAGAAAGATCCTACAGAGAGCAGAGTTTGGAAACTGAGGTGCAAAAGGACTGTTGATAAGAGCAGAGTTTGGAGATAGGGGCGAAGAATTACTTTTGCAGAGAACAGAGGTTGGAGTCTGAGGTGCAGAAGGACTGTTACAGAGAGCAGAGGTTGGAGACTGGTGTGCAGAATGACTGATAAATAATGCAGAGTTTGGAGACTCGGGTGCAGAAGGACTGTAACAAAGAGCAGAGATTGGACACTGCAGTACAGAAGGACTATTACAGAGGGCAGAGGTTGAAGACTGGGGTGATGAGGGATTGTTGCAGAGAGCAGAGGTTGCGGAGTGAGGTGCAGAAGGACTGTTACAGAGAGCAGAGTTTGAAAACCGTGGAGCAGAAGGAGTGATACAGAAAGCAGAGGTTGGAGACTGGGGTGTAGAAAAACTGTTGCAGAGAGAAGAGTTTGGAGACTGGGTTGTAGAATGACTGTTGCAGAGAGCAGATGTTGGAAACTGGGGTGCAGAAGGAATGTGACAGAGAGCAGAATTTAGAGACTGGGTTGCTTATGGACTGTTGCAAAGAGCAGAGGCTGCAGACTGAAGTGCAGAAGGACTGATACAGACAGCAGTGTTTCGAGAATGTGGTGCAAAAAAACTGATACAGAAAGCAAAGGTTGGAAAATGTTGTGCAGGAAAACCCTTACAGAGAATAGAGTTTGGAGACTGCGGTATAGAACGACTGTTACAGAGAGCAGAGGTTTTAGACTGGGGTGCAGCATAACTATTGTAGAGATCAGAATTTGAAGACTGGGGTGCAGCAGGACTATTGCAGAAAGCAGAGGTGGGAGACTGAGTTTCAGAAGGATCTTACATAGAGCGAAGTTTGGACACTAAAGTGCATAAGGACTGTTGCAGAGAGCAGAGGTTGGAGATTGGGGCGCAGTAGGACTGTTGCAGAGAATAGTGTTTGGAGTCTGAGGTGCAAAAGGACTGTTACAGAGAGAAGAGGTTGGAGACTGGGGTGCAGAATGACTGATACATAACGCAGAGTTTGGAGACTCGGGTGCAGAAGGACCGTTACAGAGAGCAGAGGTTGGAGACTGCAGTGCAGAAAGACTGTTACAGAGAGCAGAGGTTGAAGACTGGGGTTCAGAAGGATTGCTGCAGAGAGCAGTGTTTGCAGAGTGAGGTGTAGAAGGACTATTACAGAGAGCAGGGTTTGGAGACTGTGGTGCAGAAGCACTGATACAAAAAGCAAAGTTTGGAGACTGGGGTGAAGAAGGACCCTTACAGAGAACTGAGGTTGAAGACTGCGTTCCAGAAGAACTGTTGTTGAGAATAAGGTTGGAGACTGGGGTGCAGAGATACCATTGCAGAGAGCAGAGGTTGGAGAATGGGGTGCAGAAGGAATGTTACAGAGAGCAGAGTTTGGAAAGTAGGGTATAGAAGGATCTTATAGAGAGCAGAGTTTGGAAACTGGAATGCAGAGAGACTGTTTCAGAGCAGACGTTGGAGAATGGGGTTCAGAAGGATCGTTGCAGAGAGCAGATTATGAAGACGGGGTTATAGAAGGACTGTCCCAGAGAGCAGAGTTTGGAGACTCGTGTGTAGAAGGACTGTTGCAGAAAGCAGTTGTTGGAGACTGAGGTGCAGAAGGACTGTTTCAGAGAGCAGAGTTTTGAAACAGGGGTGCAGAAGGACTGATACAGAGAGCAGAGATTGAGACTGAGGTGCAGAAAAAACGTTACAGAGAGCAGAGGTTAGAGACTGGGGTACAGAAGGACTGATACCGAAACCAGAGGTGAGAGACTGGGGTCCAGAAGGACCGTTACAAAGAGCAGATTTTGGAGACTGCAGTACAAAAGGACTGTTACAGAGAGCAGATGTTGCAGACTGTGATGCAGAAGGACTGTTGCAGAGAACAGAAGTTGGAGACTGGGGTGCAAAAGGACCATTGCTGAGAGCACAGGTTAAAGACTAACGTGCACAAAGATTGTTACAGAGAGTATAGTTTGGAGACGGGGGTGCAGAAGGACTGTTACAGAGAGTAGAGTTTGGAGACTTGGGTGCAGAAGGATCATTCAGAGAGCTTAGGTTGGGGACTGGAGTACAGAAGGACTTTTGCGGAGAGCAGAGTTTGGAGACTTGGGTGCATAAGGACCGTTGCTGAGAGCAGAGGTTGATGAATGGGGTGCAGAAGGACTGTTACAGAGAGCAGAGTTTGGAGACTGGGTTGTAGAAGTTTTTTTCAGAGAGCAGAGTTTGGAGACTGAGGTGCAGAAGCACTGTTACATAGTGCAGATGTTTGAGACTTGGATGCAGAAGGATCGTTGCAGAGAGCAGAAGTTGGAGACTGAGGTGCAGAAAGATCGTTGCAGAGAGCAGAGGTTAGAGACTGGTTTGCAGAAGCATAGTTACAGAGAGCAGAAGTTTGAGATTGGGGTGCAGCAGGACATTTACGGAGAGCAAAGGAAGGAGACTGGGGTGCAGAAGGAATGTTGCAGAGAGCAGAGGTTGGAAATTGGGGTGCAAGAGGACATTTGCAGAAAGCAGAGGTTTGAGACTGCAGGACAGAAGGACTGTTACAGAGAGCAGAGGTTGGAGACTGCGGTAAAGAACGAGTGTTACAGAGAGCAGAGGTTGGAGACTACTGAGCAGAAGGACAGTTATAGAGAGCAGAGTTGGAGACTGGGGAGCAGAAGAAATATTACAGAGAGCAGAGTGGTCAAACTGGGGTGCAGAAGGATATTACAGAGAAAAGAGGTTGGAGACTGAGGCGCAGAAAGACTGTTACAGAAAGTAGAGTTTAAAGACTGGGGTTCACAAGGATCGTTGCAGAGAGCAGAGTTGTCAGACTGAGGTGCAGAAGAACTGTTGTAGAAAGCAGATTTTGGAGACTGGGGTGCAGAACAACTTTTGCAGAGAGCAGAGATTGGAGACTGTGTTGCAAAAATATTGTTGTAGACAGCAGAGTTTGGAGACTGGGGTGCAGAAAGATTGTTACAGAGAGCAGAGTTTGGAGACTGTGGTGAAGATGGACTATTACAGAGATCAGAGTTTGGTAAATGAGGTGAAGAAGGATTGTTACAGAGAACAGAAGTTGGAGCCTGGGGTGCAGTAGGTCTGTTGCAGAGAGCAGAATTTGGAGACTGGTGTTTAGAAGGACTGTTGCAGAGAGCAGAGGTTGGAGACTGGGGTGCAGAAGGATCATTGCAGAGAGCTCATTATGGAGACTGGTGTGCGTAAGGACTGATACAGAGAGCAGAGTTTGGAGACTGGGGTGCAAAAGGCCTGTTACAGAGAGCAGAGTTTGGAGACTGGGGTGCAGAAGGATCTTACGTAGAGCAGAGTTTGGAGTCTGAAGTGTAGAAGGACTGTTACATGGAGAAGAGTTTGGAACTGGGATTCTGAAGGATCGTTGCAGAGAGCAGATGTTGGACACTGGGGTGCAGAAGGACTGTTACACAGAGTAGTGGTTGAAGACTGAGGTGAAGAAGGACTGTTACAGAGAGCATATGTGAGAGACAGGCGTACAGGACTGATACAGAGCAGAAGTTGGAGACTCAGATGCAGAAGGACAGTTGCAGAGAGCAGAGGTTAAAGTCTGAAGTGCAGAAGGATTGTTACAGAGAGCAGAGTTTGGAGACTGGGGTCTAGAAGGACTGTAGAAGAGATCAGAGGTTGGAGACTAAGGTGCAGAGGGACAGTTACACAGAGCACAGGTTGGAGACTGGGGTTCAGAAGGACTGATACAGAAAGCAGAGGTTGGAGACTCGGGTGTAGAAGTACCCTTACACAGAGCAGAGTTTGGAGAATGCAGAACAGAAGGACTGTTATAGAGAGCAGAGTTTGGAGACTGAAGTGGAGAAGGATTGTTGCTGAGAGCAAATGTTGTAGAGTGGGGTGCAAAAGGACTTTTCCAGAGGGCAGAGGATGCAGACTGAGATGCAGATAGACTTTTGAAGAGAGCAGAGGTTGCAGACTGAGTTGCAGAAGGACTGTTACATAGGGCAGAGTTTTGAGACTGTGGTGCAAAACGACTGATACAGAAAGCAGAGGTTGAATACTGGGGTGCATAAGGACCCTTACGGAGAACAGCGGATGAAGACTGTGGTACAGAAGGACTGTTACTGAGAGCAGAGGTTGGAGACTGGGGTGCAAAAGAACTGATGTAGAGACCAGAGGTTGGAGACTAGGATGCAGAAGGATCGTTGGGGCGATCAGACTATGGAGACTGGGGTGTAGAGTTACTGTTGCAGAGAGCATACGTTGGAAACTGGAGTGCAGAAGGACTGTTGCATACAGTAGAGGTTGGAGACTGAGGTACAGAAGGACTGTTAAAAAGAGCAGAGGTTGGAGAATGGGGTGCAGAAGAATTATTGCAGAGATCAGAGTTTTCAGACTTAGGTAAAGAAGAACTGTTGGAGAGAGCAGATGTTGGAGACTGGGTTTCAGAAGAATTGTTGTAGCGAGCAGAGGTTTGATAGTAGGGTGCAGAAGGACGTTGTAGAGAGCAGAGGTTGGACACTGGGGTGCAGAAGGACTGATACAGAAAGCAGAGGTTGGAGACTGGGGTGCAGATGGACTGTTGTGGAGACCAGATTTTTGAGACTGTGGTGGAGAAGGACTGTTGCAGAGAGCAGATGTTGGAGACTTGGGTGCAGAAGGATCCTTGGTGCAAGAAGCTTATGGAGACTGGGGTGTAGAAGGACTGTTTCAGAGAACAGAGGTTGGAGTCTGAGGTGAAGAAGGACCATTGCAGAAAGCAGAGGTTGGAGACTGGGTTTCAGAAGGATCCTACAGAGAGCAGAGTTTGGAAACTGAGGTGTAGAAGGACTGTTGTAAAGAGCAGAGTTTGGAGATAGAGGCGCAGAATTACTTTTGCAGAGAACAGAGGTTGGAGTCTGAGGTGCAGAAGGACTGTTACAGAGAGCAGAGGTTGTAGACTGGTTTGCAGAATGACTGATACATAATGCAGAGTTTGGAGACTCGGGTGCAGAAGGACTGTAACAGAGAGCAGAGATTGGACACTGCAGTACAGAAGGACTGTTACAGAGGGCAGAGGTTAAAGACTGGGGTGTAGAGGGATTGTTGCAGAGAGCAAAGGTTGCAGAGTGAGGTGCAGAAGGACTGTTACAGAGAGCAGAGTTTGAAAACTGTGGTGCAGAAGGAGTGATACAGAAAGCAGAGGTTGGAGACTGGGGTGTAGAAAAACTGTTGCAGAGAGCAGAGTTTGGAGATTGGGTTGGAGAAGGACTGTTGCAGAGAGCAGATGTTGGAGACTGGTGTGCAGAAGGAATGTGACAGAGAGCAGAATTTTGAGACTGGGTTGCTTATGGACTGTTGCAAAGAGCAGAGGTTGGAGACTGAGGTGCAGAAGGACTGATACAGACAGCAGTGTTTCGAGAATGTGGTGCAAAAAAAAATTGATACAGAAAGCAGAGGTTGGACAATGTGGTGCAGGAAAACCCTTACAGAGAACAGAGTTTGGAGACTGCGGTAAAGAATGACTGTTACAGAGAGTAGAGGTTTTAGACTGGGGTGCAGAATAACTATTGTAGAGATCAGAATTTGAATACTGGGGTGCAGAAGGTCCATTGCAGAAAGCAGAGGTTGGAGACTGGGTTTCAGAAGGATCTTACAGAGAGCGGAGTTTGGACACTAAGGTGCATAAGTACTGTTGCAGAGAGCAGAGGTTGGAGATTGGGGCGCAGTAGGACTGTTGCAGAGAATAGTGTTTGGAGTCTGAGGTGCAGAAGGACTGTTACAAAGAGAAGAGGTTGGAGACTGGGGTGCAGAATGATTGATACATAACGCAGAGTTTGGAGACTCGGGTTCAGAAGGACCGTTACAGAGAGCAGAGGTTGGAGACTGGGGTTCAGAAGGATTGTTGCAGAGAGCAGTGGTTGCAGAGTGAGGTGCAGAAGGACTATTACACTGATACAGAAAGCAGAGTTAGGAGACTGGGGTGAAGAAGGACCCTTACAGAGAACTGAGGTTGAAGACTGCGTTCCAGAAGAACTGTTGTTGAGAATAAGGTTGGAGACTGGGGTGCAGAGAGACCATTGCAGAGAGCAGAGGTTGGAGACTGGGGTGCAGAAGGAATGTTACAGAGAGCAGAGTTAGGAAAGTGGGGTATAGAAGGATCTTATAGAGAGCAGAGTTTGGAAACTGGAATGCAGAGACACTGTTGCAGAGCAGACGTTAGAGAATGGGGTTCAGAAGGATCGTTGCAGAGAGCAGATTATGAAGACGGGGTTATAGAAGGACTGTCCCAGAGAGCAGAGTTTGCAGACTGTATGTAGAAGGACTGTTGCAGAATGCAGTTGTTGAAGACTGAGGTGCAGAAAGACTGTTTCAGAGAGCAGAGTTTTGAAACAGGGGTGCAGAAGGACTGATACAGAGAGCAGAGATTGAGACTGAGGTGCAGAAAAAATGTTACAGAGAGCAGAGGTTAGAGACTGGGGTACAGAAGGACTGATACCGAAACCAGAGGTGAGAGACTGGGGTCCAGAAGGACCGTTACAAAGAGCAGATTTCAGTTACTGCAGTACAGAAGGAGTGTTACAGAGAGCAGATGTTGCAGACTGTGGTGCAGAAGGACTGTTGCAGAGAACAGATGTTGGAGACTGGGGTGCAAAAGGACCGGTGCTGAGAGCACAGGTTAAAGACTAACGTGCACAAAGATTGTTACAGAGAGTATAGGTTGGAGACTGGGGTGCAGAATAACTATTGTAGAGATCAGAATTTGAAGACTGGGTTGCAGAAGGATCTTTCAGAGAGCTTAGGTTGGGGACTGGAGTACAGAAGGTCTTTTGCGGAGAGCAGAGTTTGGAGACTGGGGTGCATAAGGACCGTTGCTGAGAGCAGAGGTTGATGAATGGGGTGCAGATGGACTGTTACAGAGAGCAGAGTTTGGAGACTGGCTTGTAGAAGTTTTTTTCAGATAGCAGGGTTTGGAGACTGAGGTGCAGAAAGACTGTTACAGAGTGCAGATGTTTGAGACTGGGATGTAGAAGGATTGTTGCAGAGAGCAGAAGTTGGAGACTGAGGTGCAGAAAGGTCGTTGCAGAGAGCAGAGGTTAGAGACTGGGGTGCAGAAGCATCGTTACAGAGAGAACAGGAAGGAGACTGGGGTGCAGAAGGAATGTTGCAGAGAGCAGAGGTTGGAGACTGGGTTGCAGGAGGACATTTGCAGAAAGCAGAGGTTGGAGACTGAGGTGCAGAAAGACTGTTAAAGAGAGCAGATATTGGAGACTGGGGTGCAGAAGGACTTATAGTGAAAGCAGATGTTGGAGACTGGGGTGCAGAAGGATGGATAAAGAGAGCAGTGGTTGGAGACTCCAGTACAGAAGGACTGGTATAGAGAGCAGAGTTTGGACACGGGGATGCAGAACGACTGTTGTAGTGAACAGAGGTTGGAGAGTGGGGTGCAGAAAACCTGTTGCAGAGAGCAGAGTTTGGAGACTGGGGTGCACAAGCATAGTTGCAGAGAGTAGCTGTTGGAGACTGGGGTGAAGAATTCCTCTTACAGAGTGCAGGGGTTGGAGACTGGGGTGAAGAAAGCCTGTTACAGAGAGCAGAGTTTGGAGACTGGGGTGCGTAATGTGTTTCAGTGAGCAAAGTCTGTGGACTAAGTTTAAAAGGGTCTTTCAGAAAGCAGAGGTTGGAGACTGATGTACAGAAGGACTGTTACAGAGAGTGGAGTTTGAAGACTGGGTTGCAGAAGGATTGTTGCAGAGAGCAGAGTTTTCAGACTGAGGTATAGAAGAACTGTTGCAGAGAGCAGATGTTGGAGACTGGGTTCACAAGGACTGTTTCAGCGAGCAGAGTTTTGAGACTGGGGTGTTAAAGATTCTTTGCAGAAAGCAGAGGTTGGAGACTGAGGTGCAGAAGGATCATTGCGGAGAACAGAGGTTTGAGACTGGGGTGCAGAAGGATCATTACAGACAGCAGAGTTTGGAGCCTGGGGATCAGAAGGATTGATACAGAGAGCAGAGTTTGGAGACTGGGGTGCAGAAGGATTATTGCAGAGAGCAGAGGTTTTAGACTGGCGTGTAGAAAAACTGTTGCAGAGAATAGAGGTAGGAGATGTGGGTGCAGAAGGACTGTAGCAGAGAGCAGAGGTTAATGAATAAGGTGCAGAAGGACAGTTACACAGAACAGAGTTTGAAGACTCGGGTGCAGAAGGACCCTAACAAAGAGCAGTCATTGGAGACTGCAGTACAGAGGACTGTTACAGAGAACAGAGGTTGGAGAGTGGTGTGGAGAAGAACTGTTGCAGAGAGTAGATGTTGGAGACTGTGGCGCAGAAAGACTGATGCAGAGAACAGAGGTTGGAGACTGGGGTGCAGAAGGAACTTTAAAGAGAGCAGAAGTTGGAGACTGGGGTGCAGAAGGATCTTACAGTGAGAAGAGTTTGGAGTCTGAGATGCAGAAGGACTGTGGCAGAGAGAAGACATTGGAGACTGGGGTTCAGAAGGGTTATTGCAGAGAGCAGAGGTTGGAGACTGGAGTGCAGAAAGTCTGTTGAAGAGAGCAGAGGTTGGAGACTTAGTTGCAGAAGGACTGTTACAGAGAGCATATTTTGGAGACTATGGTGCAGGACTGATACAGAAAACAGATGTTGGAGACTTGGGAGCAGAATGATTGTTGCAGACAGCAGAGGTTGGAGACTGGGTTGCAGAAAGACTGTTGCATAGAGCACAGGTTGGAGACTTAGGTGCAGAAGGACTATTACAGAGAGCAGAGGTTGGAGACTGTGGGGCAGAAAGACGGATACACTAAGCAGTGTTTGGACACTGGGGTGCAGAAGGACCATTATAGAAAGGAGAGAAGGACTGTTACAGAGAGCAGAGTTTGAAGACTGGGGTGCTGATGGACTGTTGCAGAGAACAGAGTATGCAGACTGAGGTGCAGAAGGACTAATGTAGAGAGCACATGTTGGAGACTGGGGTGCATAATGACTGTTGCAGAGAGCAGAGGTTGGAGACTTCTGTGTAGATGGACTGTTCCAGAGAGTAGATGTTGGAGACTGGGGTGCAGAAAGCCTGTTAAAGAGAGCAGAGTTTGGAGAAGGGGTGCAGAAAGACTGTTACAGAGAGGAGAGATTGGAGATTGTTTTGCAAAAGAATCTTATAGAGAGTAGAGTTTGGATACTGAGATGCAGAAGGACTGTTACAGAGTGTTGAGTTTTAAGACTGAGGTGCAGAAGGACAATTGCAGATAGCACAGGTTGAAGACTGATGTTCAGAAGGACTGTTAAAGAGAGCAGCGGTTGGAGACTGAGGTGCAGAAGGACTGATACAGAAAGCAAAGTTTTGAGACTGGGGTGCTGAAGGACCATTATAGAGAGCAGATGTTGGAGACTGCAGCGCAGAAGAACTGTTAGAGAGAGAAGAGTTTGGAAACTGGGGTGCAGAAGGACTGTTGCAGAGAACAGAGGTTGGCGACTGAGGTGTCGAAGGACTATTTAAGATAGCATAGGTTGGAGACTAGGATGCAGAAGAATCTTACAGAGAGCAGAGGCTGGAAACTGGGGTGCAGAAAGATTGTTGGAGAGAGCAGAGCCTGGAGACTTGGTTGCAGAAGGACTGTTGCAGAGAGCAGAGGTTGGAGACTGTGGTGCAGGACTGATACAGAAAGCAGAGAGTGGAGACTGGGGTGCAGAAGGACCTTTACAGAGAGCAGAGATTGGAGACTGGGGTACCAAAGTACTTTTACAGAGAGCAGAGATTTGATACTGGGGAGCGGAAGGACTGTTGCAAAACAGAGGTTTAAGACAAGGTTTCAGAATGACCATTGCAGAGAGTAGAGGCTGGAGACTGAGGTGCAGAAGGATTGTAACAGAGAGTAGAGTTTAGAGACTGGGGTACAGAAGCATATTACAGCGAGCAGAGGTTGAAGACTGTGGTGAAGAAGGACTGCTGCAGAGAGCAGAATTTGGAGACTGGGGTGCAGAAGGATTGTTACAGAGAGCAGAGGTTGGATACTGGGGTGCAGAAGTACTTTTGCATAGTCAAAAGTTGGAGATTTGGGTGCAGAAGGAACTGTTGCAGAGAGCAGAGTTTGGAGACTAAGATGCAGAAGGACTGTTATTGAGAGCAGAGGATTGAGAAAGGGGTGCAGAAGGAATGATACAGAAAGCAGAGGTCGAAGACTGGGGTACAGGAGGACTATTACAGACAGCAGAGTTTGAATTTTCCAGTACAGAAGGACTGTTACAGAGAGCAGACGTTGGAGACTGGGGTGCAGGAGGAATGTTCCAGAGAGTAGATGATGGAGACTGGGTTCCAGAAGGACTGTAGCAGAGAGCAGACGTTGGAGACTAAGGTGCAAAAGGACAGTTACACAGAGCAGAGGTTGGAGACTGGGGTGGAGAAGGACTGATACAGAAAGCAGAGGTTTGAGATTCGGGTGCAAAAGTACCCTTACAGAGAGCAGAGTTTGGAGATTTGGGTGGAGAATGACTGTTGCAGATAGCAGATGTTTGAGACTCGGGTGCAGATGGACTATTGCAGAGAGCAGAGGATGGAGACTGGCGTTCAGAAAGACTGTTACAGAGAGCAGAGTTTGCAGACTGAGTTGCAGAAGGACTCTCACAGAGGTCAGAGTTTGGAGACTGTGGTGCAAAACGACTGATACAGAAAGCAGAGGTTGGATACTGGGGTGAATAAAAACCCTTACAAAGAACAGAGGTTGGAGACTGCGGTACAGTAGGACTGGTACAAAGAGCAAAGGTTGGAGACTGGGGTGCAGAAGAACTGATGTAGAGAACAGAGGTTGGAGATTGGGGTCCATAAGGATCGTTGAGTCTAGCAGAGTATGGAGACTGGGGTATAGAAGGACTGTTGTAGAGAGCAGAGGTTTGAGACTGGGGTGTAGAAGGACTGTAGCATAGAGCAGAGCTTGGAGACTGGGGTGCAGATGGAATGATACAGAAAGCAGAGTTTGGAGACTGGGGTGCAGAAGGACTGTTACAGAGAGGAGAGGATTGAGACTGCAATACAGAAGCACTGTTACTGAGAGCAGACGTTGGAGACTGGGGTGGAGAAAGAAAGTGACAGAGAGAAGATGTTGAGATTGGGTTGCAGAAGGACTGTTACAGAGAGCAGAGTTTGGAGACTAGGGTAGGGAAAGACTGTTGCTGAGAGCAGAGGTTGAAGACTGAAGTGCAGAAGGACTGATACAGAAAACAGTGGTTGGAGACTGGGGAGCAGAAGGATTGTTACATTGAGCAGTGGTTGAAGACTGCGTTACAGTAGCACTGTTTCTGAGATCAGAGTTTGGAGACTGGGTTTCCCAAGGACTGTTCTTGAGAACAAGTATGGAGTCTGGGTGCAGAATTACCATTGCAAAGAGCAGAGGTTTGAGACTGGAGTGAAGAAAAACTGCTGCAGAGAGCAGATGTTGGAGACTGGTGTGCAGAAGCATCGTTGCAGATAGCAGAGTTTGAAGACTTGGGTTCAGAAAGACTGTTGCAGAGGCAGAAGTTGGAGACTGAGGTGCAGAAAACTGTTACAAAGAGCAGATGTTAAAGACTTGAGTACAGAAGGCCTGATACAGAAAGCAGAGGTTGGAGACTGGGTGCAGAAGGACCGTTACAGAGAGCAGAGGTTTGAGACTGCAGTACAGAAGGACTGTTACAGAGAGCCAGAGGTTGGACACTGTGGTGGAAAAGGACTTTTGCAGAAAGCATATTTTGGAGAGTGGGGCTGAGGAAGGACTGTTTCAGAGAGCAGAGTTTGAAGACTGGGGTGCAGAAGCACTGTTGCAGAGAGCAGAGGTTGCAGATTGAGGTGCAGAAGGACTGTTACAGAGAGCAGAGATTGGAGATTGTGGTGCAGAAGGACTGATACAGAAAGCAGAGTTTGGAGACTGGGGTGCAGAAGGACCTTACATAGAACAGAGGTTGAAGACTGCGGTACAGAAGAACAGTTGTAGAGAACAAGGTTGGAGACTGGGGTGCAGAGGGATGATTGCAGAGACCAAACGTTGGAGACTGGGGTGCAAAGGGAATGTTACAGAGAGCAGAGTATGGAAACTGGGGTGCAGAAGGATCTTACAAAGAGGAAAATTTGAAGACTGGGGTGCAGAAGGAATTTTGCAGAGAGTGGACGTTGGAGACTGGGATGCAGAAGAATCGTTGCAGAGAGTAGATTATAGAGACTGGAGTGCAGAAGGTCTGCTACAGAGAGCAGAGGTTGAGGACTGCGGTGTAGAAGGCTTGTTACATAGAGCAGAGGTTGGAGAATTGGGTGTAGAAGAACTGTTGCAGAGAGTAGAGGTTGGAGATTGGTGTCCAGCAGGACTGTTTCTGAGAGCAGAGTTTGGAGACTGGGGTGGAAAAAGACTGCTGCAGAGAGTAGAGGGTGGAGACTGAGGTGCAGAAGGACTTTTACAGAGAGCAGAGGATGGGGACTGGAGTGCAGAAGGACTGATACAGAAAGCAGAGTTTGGTGACCTGGGTCAAGAAGGACTGTTGACGAGAGCAGATGTTGGAGACTGAAGTGGAGAAGGACTGTTGCAGAAAGCAGATGTTGGAGACTGGGGTGCAGAAGGACTGTTACAGAGAGCAGAGATTGGGGAATTGGGTGCAGAAGGACTATTGCAGAGAGCAGAGGTTGCAGACTGAGGTGCAGAAGGACTGTTACAGAGAGCAGAGTTTAAAGAATGTGGTGCAGAAAGACTGATACAGAAAGCAGAGTTTGGAGACTGAACTGAAGAAAGACCCTTACAGAGAACAGAGGTTGGAGACTGCGGTACGAAGGACAGTTACAGAGAGCAGAGGTTGGAGACCCAAGTGCAGAATAAGTGTTGTAGAGAACAGAGGTTGGAGACTGGGGTGCAGAAGGACCATTTCCGAAAGCAGAGTTTGGAGACTGGGTTTCAGAAGGATCTCACAGGGAGAAGAGTTCGGACACCGAGGTGCAGAAGGACTGTTACAGAGAGCAGAGGTTGGAGATTGGGGCACAGAAGGCCTGTTGCAGAGAGC